>NC_041382.1:587445105-587460712 GCF_002162155.2 Triticum dicoccoides | reverse complement strand
CGGCCCCCCTCCCAATTCGGATTGGGCTTGGGGGGGGGGCTCCCTTGCTCCTTTCCCCTCCTTTCCACTAAAGCCCATTAAGGCCCATATACCTCCTCGGGGGTTCCGATAACCTCCCGGGGCTCCGGTATTATCCCGATCTCACCCAGAACCATTCCGGTATCCAAATATAGTCGTCCAATATATCGATCTTTACGTCTCGAACATTTCGAGACTCCTTGTCATGTCCATGATCACATCCGGGACTCAGAACTACTTTCGGTACATCAAAAACCATAAACTCATAATATAACCGTCATCAAACTTTAAGCGTGCGGACCCTACGGGCCAATAGCGGAACCTGGATACTCATATTGGCTCCTACATATTCTACAAAGATCTTTATCGGTCAAACCACATAACAACATACATTGTTCCCTTTGTCATTGGTATGTTACTTGCCCGAGATTTGATCATCGGTATGTCAATACCTAGTTCAGTCTCGTTACCGACAAGTCTCTTTACTCGTTCCGTAACACATCATCCCGCAACTAACTCATTAGTTGCAATGCTTGCAAGGCTTAAGTGATGTGTATTACCGAGTGGGCCCAGAGATACCTCTGCGACAATCGGAGTGACAAATCGTAATCTCGAAATACGCCAACCCAACAAGTACCTTCGGAGACACCTGTAGAGCACCTTTATAATCACCCAGTTACGTTGTGATGTTTGGTAGCACACAAAGTGTTCCTCCGGTAAACGGGAGTTGCATAATCTCATAGTCATAGGAACATGTATAAGTCATGAAGAAAGCAATAGCAACAAACTAAACGATCAAGTGCTAAGCTAACGGAATGGGTCAAGTCAATCACATCATTCTTCTAATGATGTGATCCCGTTAATCAAATGACAACTCTTTGTCTATGGCTAGGAAACATAACCATCTTTGATCAACGAGCTAGTCAAGTAGAGTCATACTAGCGACACTCTGTTTGTCTATATATTCACACATGTATCATGTTTCCAGTTAATACAATTCTAGCATGAATAATAAACATTTATCATAATATAAGGAAATAAATAATAACTTTATTATTGCCTCTAGGACATATTTCCTTCACAAGGAAGGACAATACCCAAGCCCCGGTCCACCCACATATCAAATTATCAAAGTAACGAACGTGAATCATATGAACGTGATGAAAACTAGCTTGACGATAATTCCCATGTGTCCTCGGGAGCGTTTTCCTTTATATAAGAGTTTGTCCAGGCTTGTCCTTTGCTACAAAAAGGATTGGGCCATATTGCTGCACCTTATTTACTTTTGTTACTTGTTACCCGTTACAAATTACCTTATCACAAAACTATCTGTTACCGATAATTTCAGTGCCTGCAAAGAATACCTTACTGAAAACCGCTTGTCATTTCCTTCTGCTCCTCGTTGGGTTCGACACTCTTACTTATCAAAAGGACTACATAGATCCGCTATACTTGTGGGTCATCAAGACTCTTTTCTGGCGCCGTTGATGGGGAGTGAAGCGCCTTTTGTAAGGAAAAATTTATATACTATGCTGAAATTTACTGTCACTTGTTACTATGCAACATAATCCTTTGAGGGGCTTGTTCGGGGTATCTTCACCCCGACCAGTAGAGCAAAGAGTTGCTCCTCAACCTACTGAACCTACTGAAATTTTTTACTTTGAAATTCCTTCGGGTATGATAGAGAAACTGCTAGCTAATCCTTTCACAGGTGATGGAACATTACATCCCGATTTGCACCTAATCTATGTGGATGAAGTTTGTGGATTATTTAAGCTTGCAGGTATGCCCGAGGATGTTATCAGGAAGAAGGTCTTCCCTTTATCTTTGAAGGGAAAGGCATTGACATGGTTTAGGCTATGTGATGATATGGGATCATGGAACTACAACCGATTGAAATTGGAATTTCATCAGACGTTTTATCCTATGCATCTGGTTCATCGTGATCGTAATTATATATATAATTTTTGGCCTCGCGAAGGAGAAAGCATCACTCAAGATTGGGGGAGGCTTAAGTCAATGTTATATTCATGCCGCAATCATGAGCTTTCAAGAGAAATTATTATTCAAAATTTTATGCTCGACTTTCTCTCAATAATCGCTCCATGCTCGACACTTCTTGTACTGGTTATTTTATGATGAAGACTATTGAATTCAAATGGGTTTTGTTGGAAAGAATTAAATGCAACTCTGAAGATTGGGATCTCGACGATGGTAAGGAGTCAGGTATTACACCCAAGTTTGATTGTGTCAAATCTTTTTATGGATACCGATGTTTTTCGTGAATTTAGCACTAAATATGGACTTGACTCTGAGATAGTAGCTTCTTTTTGTGAATCCTTTGCTACTCATGTTGATCTCCCTAAGGATAAGTGGTTTAAATATAATCCTCCCATTGAATTAAAAGTAGTTGCACCTATTAAAGTTGAAGAAAAGACTATCACTTATAATGTTGATCCTGTTGTTCCTACTGCTTATATTGAGAAACCACCTTTCCCTGTTAGAATAAAGGATCATGCTAAAACTTCAACTATGGTTCGTAAGAGTAATACTAGAACACTTACACCCCCTGAGAAAATTAAAGTTGAACCTAGTATTGCTATGGTTAAGGATCTCTTGGCCGATAATATCGATGGGCATGTTATTTACTTCTGTGATGAAGCTGCTAGAATTGCTAGACCTGGCACTAAAAATAAACATAGACCTATTGTAGGCATGCCTGTTATTTATGTTAAAATAGGAGATCATTGCTATCATGGCTTATGTGATATGGGTGCTAGTGCAAGTGCAATACCTCATTCCTTATACAATGAAATTATGCATGATATTGCACTTGCTGAGATAGAGGAAATTGATGTTACAATTAAGCTTGCCAATAGAGACACTATTTCACCAGTTGGGATTGTTAGAGATGTTGAAGTCTTGTGTGGGAAAGTTAAATATCTTGCTGATTTTCTTGTTCTTGGTTCCCCACAAGATAACTTTTGTCCCATTATATTTGGTAGACCCTTCTTGAATACTGTTAATGCTAGGATAGATTGGAAAAAGGATGTTGTTACTATTGGTTTGGGGGATATGTCTCATGAGTTTAATTTTGCTAAATTTCATAGACAACCCCATGATAAAGAATTGCCTAGTAAAGATGAAATTATTGGTCTTGCTTCTATTGCCGTGCCTCCTAATGATCCTTTAGAACAATATTTGCTCGACCATGAAAATGATATGTTTATGAATGAAAGAAGGGAAATCGATGAAGTATTCTTTAAACAGGGACCTATTTTGAAACACAACTTGCATGTTGAAATCCTAGGGGATCCTCCTCCACCCAAGGGTGATCTCGTGTTTGAGCTTAAACCATTACCTGATACTCTTAAATATGCTTATCTTGATGAAAAAAGATATATCTTGTTATTATTAGTGCTAACCTTTCAGAGCATGAAGAGAAGAAATTATTGAAAAATCTGAAGAAGCATCGTGCTGCTATTGGATATACTCTTGATGATCTTAAGGGCATTAGTACCAATCTATGCCAGCACAAAATAAAATTGGAGAAAGATGTAAAACCGGTTGTTGATCACCAACGACGGTTAAATCCTAAGATGAAAGAAGTGGTAAGAAAAGAAATACTAAGGTTCTAGAGGCAGGTATAATTTATCCCATTGCTGATAGTCAGTGGGTAAGTCCTGTCCATTGTGTCCCTGAGAAGGGAGGTATTACTGTTGTTCCTAATGATAAAGATGAATTGATCCCACAAAGAATTGTTACAGGTTATAGAATGGTAATTGATTTCCGCAAATTAAATAAAGCTACTAAAAAGGATCATTACCGTTTACCTTTTATTGATCAAATGATAGAAAGATTATCCAAACACACACATTTTTGCTTTCTAGATGGTTATTCTGGTTTCTCTCAAATACCCGTGTCAAAAGAGGACCAAGAAAAGACCACTTTTACTTGCCCTTTCGGTACTTTTGCTTATAGATGTATGTCTTTTGGTTTATGTAATGCACCTGCTACCTTTCAAAGATGTATGATGGTTATATTCTCTAACTTCTGTGAAAAGATTGTTGAGGTTTTCATGGATGATTTCTCCGTGTACGGAACTTCTTTTGATGATTGCTTAAGCAACCTTGAGCGAGTTTTGCACAGATTGAAGAAACTAATCTTGTCTTGAATTGGGAGAAGTGCCACTTTATGGTTAATGAAGGTATTGTCTTGGGGCATAAAATTTCTGAAAGAGGTATTGAAGTTGATAAAGCTAAGGTTGATGCTATTGAAAATATGCCATGTCCTAAGGACATTAACGGTATAAGAAGTTTTCTTGGTCATGCTGATTTTTATAGGAGGTTCATTAAGGACTTCTCTAAAATTTATAGGCCTCTGACTAATCTCTTACAAAAAGATGTTCCATTTTGTCTTTGATGATGATTGTGTAGAAGCATTTGAAATACTTAAGAAAGCCTTGATTTCTGCACCTATTGTTCAACCACCTGATTGGAATTTACCCTTTGAAATTATGTGTGATGCTAGTGATTATGCTGTAGGTGTTGTTCTAGGACAAAGAGTTGATAAGAAATTAAATGTTATTATCAGTGTACAAAAGTAGGGGCTCTCCTTTTGCACCCCTTTACTTGTGCACGGGCAGTCAGAGCAGCGCCCATGGCCGCACTGAGCAGGGCAGAGGAGGGATGCCGGAGCACAAGACAGAAAGAGCAACGCCAAGACCAGAGTCAGAAAGAGCAAGGAAGCGAAGTGGACTCCCCCAGCAAGACTCCCGCCGGGGCAGCCTCCGTAGCCCCGGCAAGAGCCTTGTCGGGGCAACTTGCCCTGTGCCAGTAGAGCACGCCACCCTTGAGCCAAGGGGTTCCAACGCCATCAACCACATCGAAACCAAGGATCGGGAGGCACCTCCATGGTGGCATGCAGATCTTTATGGAGATCATAAATACACAAGATCAGATGAGAACCAGAAGACGACGATCCTTGGCGAGATCCTTGCCAAGGAAATCCATGAGACCCCCGGCAAGATCCTTGTCGGGGACGATCGCGGTGCCACGGCAAGACCCTTGCCGCCCCCGGAAAGACCCTTTCCAAGGACATCTGCGGGCCGCAGCCAGGCCCACATCTGCCAAGACTCCACCGCCGCTCCCATGCAGCTGCTAGCTCGACCAGTTGGGCAGGCATCTGCATGGTAGCGTCCGGCCTCCACACCGACTCAGCAAGCACCTGCGTGGTGGCATGCAGATCTTCGTGAAGGCTCCGCCATCACACCAGCCCAGCAGCCAGCCAACGTGGCGCTACAACGCCTCGTCATCTCGGCGAGACGCTGGCGAAAACGGCGCACGACCTCCAGGCCATGATAGAGCTCCTTCTAACGTGGTTAGAAGTCGGAGCGCGTCACGGTCCATGCAGCTTTTGCCACCACCCACACCAGCAGAAGCTTTGGTGCGCGCGTAGTTGCTCCTCGACTTTCCTCCTGCTGCGGAAAAGCTCGACGAGTGGAGGGCCACCATCCGGAGCCTCATTGACGTTGCCAACAAAGATGAATCATAACCAGCGGGGCCCTCAGGCCGGCGCTCCGTCGAGCCACCGCATTCCAGTGGTGGAAGGACCGGAGGTGCTGCGGCCATGGTGCACTCTCCTCCCCCACGTCCATCGTCGCGGGCGCCGGTCCGTCGTGATGACGCTTGTGATAACAATCTCCATAGCATCGTCCGACCCACGGGCCCAACGCGATCAACGCGAAGTTCTTCGGGAACGAGCCCGTGAAGACGCTCGAACCACCATCGAGCGCCGGCGCGACACACGCCACCATTCAGATAGGCGGGCGAGCCCCACTATGGACCACCCAGCTCCGGGAGGCTCTGGTAGCCTACCCTATGAGGTGGGTTGCCCAGCCTTTACCTGTGAGCTGTAGCAGTTCCAGTGGCCCTCCCACCGCATGTTCAAGCCTGACGTTGGCGAGAAGTACAACGGCAATACCCACCTGTCAGAGTTCCTCAGCATCCACACCATCACGATGCAAGCTGCTGGAGCCCATGACGACAAGGTGCTTTCCAATTACTTCTTGTTGGCACATAAACCCAATGTTATGTCATGGTTGATGCACTTGCCAGCGGATTCCATTTCTTCTTGGTCGGACTTGTGCCATGAGTTTGTTGGCGCCTTCACCGAAGGCCACCAATGTCGGATTTCGGGTTCCGGCAGACCCTTGAGGTTCGAACACTGGGGTGCGCGCGGAGATTTCGCCTTCTGCCTACCTGCGCCCCTCCGCCTCGCTAAGATCTAAGCTATTGAAAGAACAGCACAAGAGACACAGGGTTTATACTGGTCCGGGCCACCGTTGTGGTGTAATACCCTACTCCAGTGTGTGGTGTGGTGGATTGCCTCTTGGGCTGATGATGATGAGCAATACAAGGAAGAACAGCCTCGCGAGGGTCTGTTCTTGGCTGGGGGTATGAACTGCTAGGAGGAGTTCAGTCACCCTTCTCTCTATCTCTCTCTCCTTGATTCTCTCCCTGATTTTGATCCCTTTCTGATTCCGTTTTCCCCCTCTCCCCTGGGGGTGGCTAGTCCTATTTATAGGCGAAGGCCTTGGTCCTCTTCCCAAATATTGAGCGGGAAGGGCGCCAACAATTGGCCATTTTGAAGGGGAACATTTGGTACACTTATCCTGACTAAAGTTGGTCCTCGCCTGCCAAAGGCTATGGTGGTGACGCTGGCTTGGGCTCCACAATGACTTCCTCCCTGCCGTTGGACTGGTCTTGGTCTCGTTGCACCGAAACGGATGCCTTTGCTTGATGCTCTCGCCTGTGCTTGTTCCCTTTGCAATAAAGAGGAAAGGAGGACACTGCGCGGGCTGGCGCCCGCCTGGCACCCTTGGTCGTCATGGCTTGCATCACGGGCACCTCATGAGGTACCCCGCCTTGATCTCTCTGCCTCCTCGCGAGCCAGCCTGACGAGGCCGTGCCTGAGGAAGCTCCGTGTCATCCTCCCCGCGAGGCTTGGCCCCTCGCGAGGGTCTTGGGTCTGTGTTGATGAAGATGGGCCATGCTGGGGCCCCATTTGAGCCACACCGCAGGCCGCAGGCAGGCAAGTCTGGGGACCCCTGTTCCCAGAACACCGACAGTAGCCCCCGGGCCCAAGGCGCGCCCGGACTTGGCCGTGCAGGGAGGCGAAAGGGCAAGGGCGAAGCGCCGCAGGCCCTAACAGCCTGCGGCCTTTGGCGCCGCATGGCGGTTGATTGGACGTGGGCGTCTCCACTTCCCCACGGCGCCTCGGCAACTGCACGGATTGGACAAGTCCCTGCATGCAAAGCGGGTCATGATTACCTGCGATCGTGGGGGCCGACGGTTGGCCCTCGCCGGCTATAAGTACGGATCAGCGCGCGCCCTTCCTGTTCATCCCCCCTTGCTTCTCCTTCTTCTTCATGGTCCCGTCGAGGAGGTTCTCGGCCGCAGAGAAGGGGAAGGCTCGCCAGGTTGAGCCTGCCTCTCCCCCGCCCAAGCACGGCCAAGGGCGCCCTCGCAAACATCCTGTGGCCACCACGGCAGCTCCCCGCGGCCATGGAGACGATTTCCAGCATGGTGACGGGCGGACTGCTGCAGCCGGGGGGCGCGCTTCGGTCGCGCGTTCCCCTAGGCCGCGCTTTCGCGCTTCAGAGGTGCTGCCGGAGTTCGTTGTGTGGTCGGCGGAGTCGACTGGCACCCAGCTTCAACTTCCTCGCTTCCTCCTCGGCGAGCTCCCGGCCGGCGCCCCGGGTGGCCTCTGGCTTCAGGCAGATGGTTGCTGCAGCCGGGCCTCATGGGCTTCACTGGAGGTCTCCGCAGCTGAGAGCCAGGCCTTGACCCGCGGTTGGCAGATGTTTGCCCGCGCGTGTGGCCTGAGCCGTCGGTGCACCCTGCACTTCAAGTTTGACGGTGATGCCACCCTCTACGTGAGGGTGTTTGGGGAAGATGGTCGCCGCGCAGGGTGCTGCCCTAAGGAGGACGACCGCGGCCGGGAACCCAACCCCGGCGATGATGGAGAGGACAGCGCTCGCGTGATTGGCGGCGCTCAGGGTTCCCCAAGCTTCACCGGTTCTTCTTCAGGCGGCGACTCTTCTAGCGGTGGCCGCAGTCAGCCTCCACGCTGTCCTACCTGCTTGGGAGGTGGTAGCGTGTCTGCCCGCCGTCGCGCCTCGGTGAAGCGCGAGAGGGAGTCTGCCTGAGCCCCGGAGGCAGCTCGAGTCTTCCCTGCAGGCCGGTGTGAGGCGAGCTGCGCCTGGTTTGTTCTTCCTTTCCCTTTTTCATGTGTAAAAAGATAGTAGCGTGGAGCCCCGCGGGGGCATGTTTGGGTTATTGCTGTTAATCATCGCTTTGCTTCAGTTATCGTGCCTTCCGGCTACGTGCCCGCACGTGGATAGTTCCTGGCCCCAGCCGTGGGGGCGGGGCGAACGACCCAGGCCCTGTGTTCGTGTCGCGGTGCCCGTGGGGCACGGACTGGAGGGGTGCTCTTGTAATGGACCCAGGCCGCGAAACCTTTGAACGACTAGGACAGGAACAATCACGAGGGCGCTCGGCTGCCCCCCTCGCGAGGCCTTGCATAAGAGAAATCGAGGCAGGAGAGTGAAAAGTCGAAGAACCAAAAGCCAAAGATGGCAACAACTTCAATAAAACTTTGAATGAGAATGAACAAGCCAACTGCGAAAAGCAAATGAAAAAGCCGCGTCCGGCACCTAATCTAGTCTTCGACGTCTTCTCACCAGCGCGGAGCTAAGTGCTGCCACTAGGCATGGGAGTGAGCCCCAGGGCCTGAGGCCGGCGCTCCTGAGACTCCGAGGCGTGTACAACCCCAACTCGTTATTACGTGAGAGTGTCACGGGCGGCGAGCTTCACAGGCGTTGGCCTTCTTCATAGGCTCCGGGCCTTTCTTGGGGGAAGCAGGCTTCACGTGCATTTGCCCTCTTCATAGGCTCCGGGCCCTTTCCAAAACACGACAGCTTCACATGCATTCGCCTTCTTCACAGGCTCTGGGCCTTTTCCAAAACGCGACAGCTTCACAGGCATTCGCCTTCTTCACAGGCTCTGGGCCTTTTCCAAAATGCGACGGCTTCACAGGCATTCGCCTTCTTCACAGGCTCTGGGCCTTTTCCAAAACGCGACAGCTTCACAGGCATTCGCCTTCTTCACAGGCTCTGGGCCTTTTCCAAAACGCGACGGCTTCACAGGCATTCGCCTTCTTCACAGGCTCTGGGCCTTTTCCAAAAAGGATAATATTCACAGACATTCGCCTTCTTCATAGGCTCTGGGCCTTTTTGGGGGTAGAACCTCCGGAGGTGCTGGATGTTCCATGCGTTCTGGATCGGCACCCCCTCCTGAGTCTCCAAGCGCACGGAGCCGGGCCTGGAAACATGAACAACCTTGAACAGGCCCTCCCACATGGGAGAGAGCTTGTGCAGTCCCTCCCTGGAGAGAACCCGCCTGAGCACGAGGTCTCCTACCTCGAGAGTTCTGGGGCGGATGTTGCGGTAGTGATATCATCGCAGTGCTTGTTGGTACCTCGCCGCTCGCAGCGCGGCTTCTCGGCGACGTTCCTCCCCCAGCACGAGGTCCATCCGCCGCATGGCGTCCTGCTGCGCCTCGTCGAACGCCAGGACCCGCGTGGAGCGACATCTGACCTCATGAGGGAGGACCGCTTCGACTCCGTAGACCAGGAAGAACAGGGTCTCTCCAATCGGCTTGGTCGCGGTTGTGCGGATGGACCACAACATGGACTGAAGCTCGTCGTTCCATCCTCTACCACAGGCCTCCAGCTTTTTCTTGAACGTCCTAGTCTTGAGGCCCCTCAGGACCTCTGCGTTGGCTCGCTCGGCCTGGCCGTTGCTTCGGGGGTGCGCCACCGAAGCGTAGCATATCTGCGTTCCAAGGTTAGCACAGTATGTTTTGAAGAGGTTACTGGTGAACTGCGAACCGTTGTCTGTGATGATGCGGTTCGGCACCCCGAATCGGCTCACGATGCCCCTGATGAACTTGATCGTGGAACCCGCGGGGATGGTGCGGACGGCCTCTACTTCAGCCCACCTGGTGAACTTGTCCACGGCGACGTAGAGGTAGCGGTAGCCCCCTGGCGCCCGAGGAAACGGGCCCATGATGTCCAGCCCCCAGACTGCGAATGACCATGAAAGGGGTATAGTCTGCAGGCCTCCTGCTGGCTGATGGATCTGCTTGGCGTGGAACTGGCAGGCCTCACAAGCTTTCACCAGTTCGACGGCGTCATTGAGTGCGGTGGGCCAATAAAACCCACTGCGGAACGCCTTGCCGACAAGGGTCCGTGATGATGAATGATGTCCACAGTCTCCGTCGTGTATATCTTCCAGCAGTTCCTTTCCTTGCTCCCTGGAGATGCAGCGCAGGGATACATCGTTTGGTTGCTTCCGGTAGAGCTCTCCATCCTTGATGCAGTATGCCGTGGCCTGCCGTGCCACACGCTCCGCTTCCTCCTCCTTCTCCGGCAGGGTCCCTTATGTTAAGTAACTCCGGAGCTCCGTGATCCAGCACCACTCCTGAGGTTCCATCGTCAGGAGCAGGCGTGCTCCTGAGGCCGGGCCACAGACTGGGGCTCCTGAGGCAGGTGGCCGGGGGAGCTCCTCCCGAGGCTGAGTCGTGTTTGACAATGACGGTAGGGCTGATGGCTTGAAGAGCCGCTCCTCGAAGATGCCAGGCTCCTGAGGTAACCGCCTGGACGCCCGTTTGGCGATGTCGTCGGCCTCCTGATTGGTGCCACGGGGCACATGCTATAACTCCAACCCCCAGAACTGCTTCTCCATCCTGCGGACCTCCGCAAGGTAGGCTTCCATGTGCTCATCTTTCGGCTCGTACACCTTGTTGGAGAAATTGACAAGGAGCTGCGAATCACCCTTGATGGTGAGGCGTTTCACCCCCAGGGCAGCTGCGGCCTTCAAGCCCTCTATTAAACCTTCATACTCCGCTATGTTGTTGGAGACCTTTTCACCTTGCTGGAAACAGAGCTGTACAGCGTAGTAGAGCTTGTCCTGAGTGGGCGATGTAAGCACCGCCCCAGCCCCAGCGCCATGCCTGGAGAACGCCCCATCGAAGTACATGACCCAGCCTTCTGGCGCCTCGCTTCTCGGGGAGAGGGACCGATCCTCGTCGGCCTTGAGGTCTGGTGCCTCCATCCATTCTGCCACAAAATCCGCTAATGCTGCTCCCTTGATGACTCTGGTCGTGCTGAATTCGATTTGAAATGCTTGCAGTTCTATGTTCCACTCAGCGACCCTTCCAGCTGAGTTAGGGCTCCTGAGCACTCTCTCCAGGGGGTATGACGAGACGACCTTGATGGGGTGACCCTGAAAATAGTGCCGCAGCTTGCGCGAGGCCACCAGTAGCGCGAGGAGGAGCTTCTGAGGCATGGGGTACCATGCCCTCACGTCCCGCAACACCGTGCTGACGAAGTATACTGGGTGCTCAACGAGGTTGGGTGCGTCAGTGCTGGTGGGGCCCTCCGGAGACCATGGCGCCTCCTGAGGTGATGAGGCCTCCCGAGGCTGGCCATCTGGGAGAGGGGCCTCTTCCGCCTCCGGTGCACTCCTCTGCGGCGGCTGATCCTCCTTAGCCGCTGTGGCGGTTTCTGTGGGCCTTCCTTGTTCCTGTTTTGCCTTGTCCCGGGCTGCTGCTGTGGTTTTGATTCGACGCTCCTCCCTAACCGCCACCAGGGCTGCGCTGGCGGAGTAGGGAGTGGCGGCGAGGTAAAGCACCAGGGGCTCTTGAGGGCGCGGAGCCACCATGACCAGGGGGCTGGTCAGGTATCTCTTGAGATCCTGGAACGCCTTGTCGGCCTCTTCAGTCCATTCAAAGGGCCCCTTTTTCTTCATTAGCTGGAAGAAAGGCAGCGCTCGCTCCCCCAACTTGGAGATGAAGCGCCCTAGCGCGGTCACGCGCCCAGTGAGCTTCTGCATTTCTCTGAGGGTCTTTGGCAGGCTCATGTCCTCGACCGCCTTGACCTTTTCCGGGTTAGCCTCGATGCCTCGGCGGGACACGAGGAAACCCAAGAGCTTGCCCGAGGGGACTCCGAACACACACTTCTCTGGGTTGAGCCGCAGGTTCACTGCGTTGAGGCTCGCGAAGGTTTCCTCCAGGTCTTGTATCAGGGTCCTGGCCTCCCGAGACTTCACCACAATGTCATCGACATAAGCCTCAACATTCTTCCCGACCTATGGGCCCAAGGTGATGTGCATCAGCCGCTGAAAGGTCGCCCCTGCGTTAGGCAGCTCGAATGGCATGCATGTGTAGCAGTACACCCCACACAGGGTTAGGAAGGCTGTCTTTTCGACGTCTTCTACCACCATCTTGATCTGGTGATACCCAGAGAAGGCATCCAAGAAGCATAGCAGGTCGCATTCTGTGGTGGAATCGACGATCTGGTCGATGCGGGGGAGCGGGAACGGATCTTGCGGGCATGCCTTGTTGAGGTTGGTGAAGTCGACACACATGCGCTCCTTCCCTCCCTTCTTTGGCACAACGACAGGGTTGGCCAACCAATCCGGGTATCAGACCTCGCGAATGACCCCAGCGGCTTCTAGTTTGCGGGTCTCTTGGACGATGAAGGCCTGCTTTTCTGTGGACTGCCGCCTTGCCTTCTGCTTCACAGGGCGCACGTTGGGGCACACGTTGAGGTGATGCTCAATTACGCTCCTAGGGATCCCCGCCAACTGGTCAGGCTCCCAAGCGAATACCTTCTTGTTTGCGCGCAGGAACCTGACCAGGGCCTCCTTCTGCTCGGGCTCGAGGTTGGCACCTATGGTGAAAGTGGCATTGGTGGACCCGTCCTCATCGACGGGTATCTGCTTGGTTTCTGCCTTGTCTTGGGTGAACAACTATTTCTTCTTGGCGGGTGCAGCCCCCTTGGGCTCGGGGGTCTCCGAGTCGGCGGGCTGCACCGACGCCGCCGTCTTGAAGGCGAGCTTGAGCACCCACAGCGCGTCTCCGGTGTCCCCGTGCATGGTGAGGACACCGCTGCTCCCGTGCATCTTCATGAGGTTGTACGCCGGGTGCGTCGCGGCCATGAACTGGGCCAGCGCTGGGTAGCCAAGGATGGCGTTGTAGGGGAGGCCGATGGGGGCGATGTCGAAGTCGACCAGCTTCATGCGGAAGTTGTTGTAGGTGCCGAAGGTTACTGGGAGCCGGATCTGTCCCAAGGAGCTGGATGATCCGCCCCCAACGCCTGAGAAGGGCCGGCTGGGTTGCAGCCGTTCCAGGGGTATGCAGAGGAGGTTGAAGGCCTCAACTGAGAGCATGCTGAGGCCCGCACCGCCATCGATGAGAGTTCTGGTGACGGCCACCTGGTAGATGGTGGGGGTGCACAGCATGGGGAGTGCACCCGAGCATGCCGAGTTGGAGGGGTGGTCCTCCGAGCTGAAGGTCAGGTCGACCTTGTGCGCCGCCCGGTCCGGGGGAGCCCCCTGCCGCATGGAAGTGATGCTGACCCGGCGGATGAACGGCTTGACGTGGTGACTTGTAGGCGGCGCCTGCGAGCCTCCCAGGAGGGCCGCGACGGCAGGGGGTGTTGGTGCAGCGTGGTGGGCGAGGAAGAGGCTGCGGAGCTCTTCCCAAGAGGCCACGGAGGCTGCCGGCAGGTGGAGCAGCCATGCGCGCGGAGCGCCGGTGAGGGCCATGGGATACCAGTTGGCCATGACCCTATCATCACCTCCAACTTTGAGGATGGCCTCCTCGTACACCAGTAAGAAGGCCAGCGGATCAGTCGCGCCACTGTAGCACGGCGGCGTTGTTGGCTTGAACTTGTCTGGCCACCGTACCCGTTGCAGGGCTGGGGCCAGGGCTCGGAGCCCCCTGGCCCCCGTGCTGGCGCCGGTGGCCAGAGCGGGCGATGCGCTACTCATCACGGGGCAGGTCGTGGCGGTGGCGGAAGGGAAATTCCGGTGCACCCCTACCTGGTGCGCCAAATGTCGGATTTCGGGTTCCGGCAGACCCTTGAGGCTCGAACACTAGGGTGTGCACGGAGATTTCGCCTTCTGCCTACCTGCGCCCCTCCGCCTCGCTAAGATCGAAGCTATTGAAAGAACAGCACAAGAGACATAGGGTTTATACTGGTTCGGGCCACCGTTGTGGTGTAATACCCTACTCCAGTGTGTGGTGTGGTGGATTGCCTCTTGGGCTGATGATGATGAGCAATACAAGGAAGAACAGCCTCGCGAGGGTCTGTTCTTGGCTGGGGGGATGAACTGCTAGGAGGAGTTCAGTCACCCTTCTCTCTCTCTCTCTCTCTCCTTGATTCTCTCTCTGATTTCGATCCCTTTCTGATTCCGTTTTCCCCCCTCTCCCCTGGGGGTGGCTAGTCCTATTTATAGGCAAAGGCCCTGGTCCTCTTCCCAAATATTAAGCGGGAAGGGCGCCAACAATTGACCATTTTGAAGGGGAACATCTGGTAGACTTATCCTGACTAAAGTTGGTCCTCGCCTGCCAAAGGCTCTGGTGGTGACGCTGGCTTGGGCTCCACAATGACTTCCTCCCTGCCGTTGGACTGGTCTTGGTCTCGTTGCACCGAAATGGGTGCCTTTGCTTGATGCTCTCGCCTGCGCTTGCTCCCTTTGCACCAAAGAGGAAAGGTGGACACTGCGCGGGCTGGCGCCCGCCTGGCACCCTTGGTCGTCATGGCTTGCATCACGGGCACCTCGTGAGGTACCCCACCTTGATCTCTCCGCCTCCTCGCGAAACAGCCTGACGAGGCCATGCCTGAGGAAGCTCCGTGTCGTCCGCCCCGCGAGGCTTGGCCCCTCGCGAGGGTCTTGGGTCTGTGTTGATGAGGATGGGCCATGCTGGGCCCCCCTTTGAGCCACGCCGTAGGCCGCATGCAGGCAAGTCTGGGGACCGCTGTTCCTAGAACGCCGACAACCAAGCTCATGGCCAGGCAAGCGATTTGCATATCATCCCCCAGAAGGAAGGTGAAATCCTATGCAAGTACATACAGAGGTTCAGCCGGGTGCAGTACAACATCCCAGATGTTCATCCCGCCGCCATGATCAGCGCATTTCATCAGAATTACTACAAAATAAGACACATCCATGACATTTTGGGCCGAACAAATTTTTTCCCTGTCATACATATGACACTTCTATGACCATAATTGTGACAAAACCCGGTATCATCATAGATGTGGCGGGCTCCTACTTCTATGACAAAAAATCATGACAGAAAATGGGCTTTTCGTCCTGGGCGGGCCGGAGACGCAGCTGCATGACATTCTTTGGGCTGTCCATGACGGAAAAAACCATGGTAGAATCAAGGGGGAGGAAAATTTCGGGGAGTTCCCGGTTACGGTGGGAGGTCGAGGGCCGAGCGATGCACGTTTCTCTCGTACACGTACGCGCGTGTGTGCGAGGCGTTGGCTCTAAATGAACCCGAGCGAGGCGTTGGGCTCTAACTGAACCCGAGCGATTGCACTGCAGTCTACGCGTTACTGAACCCGAGCGATCGATTGCTGGATGTTAACTGAACCCGATCAAGCGATTCCTTCACTACTGCTGCTAACTGAAGCCGATCGATGCTGCCTCTGGGATGAACAGTGAGCGCTA
>NC_041382.1:587428666-587444749 GCF_002162155.2 Triticum dicoccoides | reverse complement strand
AGTGGACGGTGGAGGGGTGCCCGTGGAGGGGTGGTTGAACAGGACCCCGTGGTGTGGAGGGCTCGATGAACAGTAGATGGTGGAGGGGTGGTTGAACAGTAGTCGGTGGAGTAGCGCGCGGTGGAGGCTGGATGAACAGGAGCCCGTGGAGGCTGGAGGAGGTCGACGGCGGAGATGAACAGTATCCCGTGGAGTCCCGTTTTGTGGTACGCCACACCCCTCCCGATGAACAGGACCCCCGTTTCGACCGTAGGAGGTCCGTTTCGTCTGTTTTGCGGTATGCCACACCCCTCCGATCAACAGGACCCCCGTTTTGACCGTAGGAGGTCCGTTTCCTCTGTTTTGCGGTACGCCACACCCCTCCCGGTCAACAGGACCCCCGTTTCGACCGTAGGAGGTCCGTTTCCTCCGTTTTGCGGTACACAAACCCCTCCCGATGAACAAGATCCTGTTTCAAACGTGGCCGGTCGAACACAAGGCCGTTTCCTCCGTTTTGCGGTGCGCCAGGCCTTGTTTCCATCGCCTGCTCCGTCCAAGCCCTCCTGATGAACACGACCACGCATTCCGTTCCGACCCAGCCGGTTGGCTCCCACGCGTTCCGTTGCCTCCCGATGAACACGACGCATTCCGTTGCCTCCCCATGAACACGATGCATTTCGTTGCCTCCCCATGAATACGACGACGACGCTGTTTCTCCGTTCCAACCCAGCCATGTACACGAGCCCTGGCCGTACGTATGCGCGAGTAGGCGTTCGAGACCCTGCCCGTATGTACGTACGTGGCCATATTTTCTTTCTTGCACCCTGGCCGTTGTACGTACATGTACATGCTACGTGCGCGCCTCTACTACGACACGTACGCGCCTCTACTACAACACGTGCGCGCCTCTACATCGACCAGTATATATGTACGTACACGTTCGCGACCAGAATGACAACGCTACGTACGCTTCGACCAGATGGGTCCCGACTGTCAGGCACTTCCTTGCCTGCGAAGATGTAGCTGGTGGGTCCCAGCAGTCAGGGGGCGAATTGTTTTGCTTTTTTACCCGGACGCACTTCCTTGCGTGCAAAGATGTAGCTGCTGGGCCCCAGCAGTCAGGGGGGAATCATTTTGTTTTTTTTGCCCGGACGCGTTCCTTGCGTGCAAAGATGTAGCTGGTGGGTCCCAGCAGTCAGGGGGGCGAATCATTTTTTTTCGGACGCACTTCCTTGCATGCGAAGATGTAGCTAGTGGGTCCCAGCAGTCAGGGGGCGAATCATTTTTTTTCGGACGCACTTCCTTGCGTGCGAAGATGTAGCTGGTGGGTCCCAACAGTCAGGGGGAAACATTTTTTTCGTGAAATACGGTGGCCCGTCCGGTGGGTCCCCGCTGTCAGGTGGAGGAATAATTATTTTGCGCGTAATAAGGAGGCACTTCCTTGCTGCGGCCGTGGACCCAGCTGTCAGTCTCTCCACGTACAGTCCACGTCCGATGGAAGCCATTCCTTGACCATGCCGCGCCGAGAGCACCAGGGCGGTGGACGACGGCGAGGCCTAGGAAGGGGACGACACGGATCCGGGGAAGACGCGGCAGTGGATGCCCACGCATAGAGGAGTATGAGGGTTCACTCGTTCGGCTGCGGTGTGAGGCTGCCGTTGCTGCAGAATAACAGGGGGTGTGGGTGCGTAGAGGGATGGCCTGGCCAGCAATGGGAGTGGTAGGGGGCGGTGAGGCCTCCGCGGCATCACATCCGGCCACGGGAGGCGGGAGTAGGCGGTCCCGCCGGCGCTGCTTTGGCGGCTGGAGCAAGAAGATCAGAGATTGAAGAAACACGATGGCCGTTGGATTGACATCCAACGGTTATGTCTGCTAGAATCGTTTGTTGACGTATATAATAACTAAAAAAATCTTGCATACGCGTCAACTAAACAGGCCCACAAGTCAGACCACTCCCTCTTTTTTTAATAATTTATATGTAGCTCATGGAAACTTCTTATGCAATTTATTGCAGTCGTTTTTTTGGTTGGCCAGGGCCAATTTCGCATATTTCTGTAGGTTCGAAACTATTTCTAATACCGAAATGTCGAGCCAGATTTAAAGTACTTTGAAGATATATTTAAATTAGGTTAATGCCCAGTGAAATAGGAATCTGAAAATGTGAAAAAATTCAGAAATTATAAAGTAATTGCCAATTTGTCATCTGTTTTTATATTTACAACCCATTTCATATTACTTTCAAGATTTGCAGGCGTCTTGAAAGAGTTGCAGCCCATCAGGGCGTAGAAAAATAAGTAGGCCTGGATTGGGTATTCTTCAGAAAAAATAAACTGGGCTCATTTTCACAAAGAAAAAATAGCTGGGCTGGTCACATGGTGAACATAAAATATAACCCTAGGCTAGACGGGCCAGTTCAAACCCTACTTGGTCTCAACAATACCAAACAAAAAAATACTACTCGAGTAGCTACGTCCCAGGTGTCAGCCGATCTTGTGCTGTTCTCTTGTCTATTGACTATATACGCTCACAATGTCGTGGGTCCCAGATGTCAGGAAAACACTAGGAGGAAGCATTTTATTTTTCCATACGCTGACGTGGTGGGCCCCTACTGTCATCCTCTCCACGTACTTCTGCCGATTCCTATTGTTTGTTGACCATGTTGACAATGCGAGAGGGCGGCACCGTGGCGAGCGCACCAAAGCGCGCGGAGGACGTTGGCGTTAACGATTTTGGAGACGGTGTGGCGGAGATGCGTGCGCTGAGGCGCAGCCAGCCGTGGGAGGCGGAAGCAGGCGGCCCCGTCGGCGCTGGTTTGGTTTTGGCGGCTGGAGGAAGACAGGACTGAAGAAACACGACAGACTGTAAAAGCAGCAGGAGTACTTAACAACCTTAACTGAAACCAGCAGGGGCACTTAACAACAAAAGCTGAAAGCAGTATGAGTACTTATACAGGTTCAACCGTACAAAGCATGCCTCGAACAGTGCTACTTTGCCTACAGATAATCAAGGGTGAGGCCGCCAAGCCCCAGGACAAGGCCCAGGCGCCACCCCGCGCATCCACAACCTTCTGAAAGCGGCTTCATCTCGCAATGTGCTCAATAAACAGGATATTTGCTTTAGAGCCATGGAAAAGCATGAACATAATCTTCTGTCCTGTTCTCCAAGATGGACGGGCCTTCATTATTTGAGACCACCCATGAATAAGTATCTTTTCACCTCCAAGGGGAATTGAGTAGGTCGACATAAACATCATGTTGTGACCAAGCACAAGTCTGACCCGACCATGGTCAGGCATCTGTATAGGAACAATAGAACTCGACAGTTCCTGTTTCAAGAAGATCACATCTGTAAAACTGTGTATAAGAAATAGTTTATGAACAACATATATAACAGAAAACAGCTCGTACCATAATTTTCTCGACACAGTTGGACATGTTCAATGAGTGCAGCAGTGGCACACATATCCCACGTGGCCTTCCACCATTGAAACTCCCCACAAGGACCTCAAGAAGATCAATAAAGTGTAGGAACTTGTGGATGTCGATCCAGTCAACTTCAGTGCCATTAGTAATAGCCGAGTTATTACAGAGTAACAAACGAGCAGACTGCTTAACTCTGAAAAAACCTACACGTGCCACCAATTATAAGAAAATATTAGTTAGAAGTAGCATCTTCGTGAGAGATTCGTTGCTACTTCTAAAGTTAAATTGTGATTAGTTAGACAGAATAGGTGGATTAAGAAGTAATCGAGGCAACAAGCAAGAACCAGATACAAAACTAACATGGATGAACAATTGGAACGACGTCGGGGTGGAAGATCACAGTGAAGATGAGACCAAGTTCTGCTATTTCCATCAACATCCGTGCGCCAACTTTCAGTCCATAACACTTGAGGAAGTTTATCCAAGTTCGGCCATAAAAAAAGCAGCGATCTTCTTGGTTCATGAACCCAACTCGGAACTTATATCCATGGCTTGTCTTCACTGTGACCATTAAACTAGTGTATTCAGTTATGGCAAGGCCGAGCATCTTGAGTACATGTGTTCTGGCAGAGCAAATAATACACTGCAGGAAAAATAATATGAAAACACAACATGTTCAAAAAAACCCCACCCTCCCGGATAGAAAAGAGGATTCTAGGAACATACTATGCGCATTTCAAAATGATGTGTTAGGATGAGAAGGAACAAGTGTGGCGTCTCGCCGAGGGCGCAGAAACCTGTAGGGTACTCGCACTTTGGGCACTGCACATGAAACACACTAGATTCAGTAGGAAGAAAAATGCATCAACGGTGGCGGCTGCCATCCTAGGATTACTTGCGACCAAGGGACTTGGATTTATCGGGGATGGATGAAGAATTCGTACCTGGTTCTCCATGAGAAAACCCTGTGCAATCGCCGAGAGGGGGTTTTCTCTGAACAAGCAGACGAGGGAGAAGGGGATTTAGGCCCAGTGAAATATTGCCGCTTCGTCCGTCCAGCTTACTGCTAAAGCTGGAAAGGGGGGTTGTGATTTGATGGCTCATTGGGCATTACTGCGGCGCTATGACCGGGGTGTGTCTACCGTGAAGTTGTGCACTCTAATTTGTGCATATGGCACATGGACCCCGTTGCCGGTTGCCCCACATATCAGCGAATGGAAGTAGAAAGACAGGAGTAACTAGTTACACATAAATATTTTTTTTGACAGAGAAATACTCCCTTTGTAAAGAAATATACAAATCTTTTATATCACAGGATCACCTTGCCGCTGTGCAACGCACGAGAATTATGGGGGTTCAGCTGAGAATATAATACTCAGATAGGCTCACGGTTCTGGACTTTGGGCTGTAGGCCGACCCTGCATGTTTGGGGGCCCATGTGTTCTACCTCAGCGCTTTTCATATTGCAAGCGATCGGTACGGCGCTGGTTTTAGATGCTGTCGCAAGGCGAATACACAAAATTGAATAAAGCACGACAGCTGTTGGAATGAAATCGAACGACAGTTCCTAACCAGCAATCAGAGTTGCAATTCTATCAATGATATACCATGTGATAAATAATACTGTCGTACTACTTATAGACACAAGACACTTGTTTCACCATGCCAGATTATTACATCAAAATCTCTCGGGGGATAGATTAGTTCGGTAGTTGCGTGCTACTACTGAAGAATTTCAAAGTTGATTTGGACCAGCTCTCCTTGCCGAGAAAGTTCAATTTTGACATCATCCCCTACCGCAATATATGATTTAGATTTGAACGTTGACCATCCTTTAGCATCAATCATCATGCGACCATCCTTTGTACTTATGGTATATTGAGCAGGTTCATTCACACCAAGGTTGCGCATGGTAAGAGAAACTTGGCCGCGGTCGCCCAGATTGTTGAACGACTCCCTCGTTGCTCTAGGAATTCTTTGTTTGCAAACAAGAAGACATACCCAAACAGTTAGATCAACACAGTGAATCATGTGAAACAACATGGAAAGAAAAAAGAACGAAGCACTTGGGCGGCCAATGCTTACCAAGAAGGTGGATATGTCAGTTTTTGTAAGGACTTTGGTATATGAAGTGCGAACTGCAGCACAGTCTGTTGCTGGTGCAACTGCACGGGCCAGAGCAGATGCAAGTGCAAGTGTTGGTGCAGGTGCCGAAGCCGTTGCTGCTGCCGGAGATGGTGCTCCTTGTAGAGCTGGTGCCGGTGTCGGAGCAGGTGCCGGTGTCGATGCCCGATCCTCCGGTAGATCAGATTGATCCGCTGACGTGGTCGGTGCCCAATCCTCAGCTGGATCATACTGAGCTGCTGCCGCTGTCAGTGCTAGAGCAACTGTCGGTGCTTGATCTGTGCGAGACAGCGGCGATCGTGTCTGGTCTGCTATGATCAGCTTTCTAACTTGACTAAGATCCGTGACCGTGATCCAGTTTGTTTCTTCATTTCTTTTAAACACGAGAAGGACTAATTGTGGCATTTTTGTTAAAACAAACTGCAGTTCATCATAGGGATTCAGCTTGTACTCAGACAACAGACTGATCCAATTTTTTCCAGTAATATAAGTGATGGAAAGTGCCTTCGTTACTGACATGACATAAGAAGTGAAACCTGCAAAGATAGCCATCGTAGAGCAAACCAAACGGTTTATTCTGTGATGAATGTCACATGGCAATACCTGCATCGTAAAATTGCAGGAAAAGAAAGAAAACATGACATTAAATCAATAAGATTTAGACAGTAAATCAATACGATTTACTTGATGTGACACGAGTGAATCCTTACTAGGAAATCACTATGTTGAAGTACTAAACAGAAGATTGATCGTCCAACTACGCGTGGCATGCAGGGGCCCCGCCTACTCCCACAAGCAGGACAGTCCAAAGGTCGTGACAAATCGTATGGACCGAACATCCATGTGACTGGAAATCCTAGTGGGTGCAATAAACCCTGCAATGCATACAGATATTGGAGTGTAACCATAATTGATAAACCGTCCTCAGAAAAAATATGATCCGGATACTTCAAAATATACAGACTGAATTGAGTGGACATACATTAACATAGACCGTTCTCAGGACTGACCACACACCAAAAGCGGCAGTACTAATAAACAATACAAGGTTCACAAACACAAATTAAGTACTGAACAATAGTACTTACTACAGACAAGCAAAGTTGCACTAACTAAACTCTGTAGACTATTTCTTGCCACCGACCTATGGGATGAACCCCGCATAACTGACTAGGCCATGGACTTCATGCGAGATGTCTACATGCACCATCACCATCTTGTCAACCTTGGAGAACCTAACAAAGTGGTCTTTCCACTCATAAACATGATGATGAAGACAGGCCGCATCAGATTTGTTGGGAAGCTTTACAAGAACCACACCATTCGTAATCGAAGGCACAACCAGGAAATTGTTGTGGTCAAGTACAACCTCGAGAACACGCCTGACAACAATGCTAAAGGAAAACACTAGTTCAGGACACATGGCGACAAGGACACAGCAGCTGGATAGTTCAGTAGTAGAACTCATCATCAGGTCTTCCAGTTCACACGACATGACTTTGAGAACTTCATCTCCACCGCAGACCTGGTTCTAATTCAAACAGAAACCATATTTTATTACTACCTCCGTTCAGAAATATAAGATGATTTTTGATATTATACTCCATATATGACTACATATACGCACAGAAATGAGTGAACAAAGACACTAGAACATGTCTTCAAAGGCATGAGAGCAGAGGGATTACATGCAATATCCATAACACAAGTTACTGAGGCAAATATACCCTCTTAAAAGGTAGCATTGATGTTCATAAAGTACTCCCTCCGTCCCAAAATTCTTGTCTTAGATTTGTCTAGATACGGATGTATCAAGTCACATTTTAGTATTAGATACATTCGTATCTAGACAAATCTAAGATAAGAAATTTGGGACAGATGGAGTAGTTGAAAGTAATCTATAAGAAATCAGTGTCAACCTCTCGCATATTTTGATCAAAAGAGGAATTTAGAACCGCCATTTGGCACACTAAAATCACATGCAAGATCACCCAGAAAGTTGTACTACCAGTACTAGTACTGCGTGTTAGATGAAAAAACATGATCAAGATCGAGAAAAAGATCGTCAACAAGAGACATTACCTGGACTTGCTTAATGAGGGATCCCGGAGAGGGGGGCTTGGACAGGGCGATGGCTTTGAGATTGTCTGCGGTAGTCTCGGCGGGGTGCTTGCGCTTCTTCGTACCATGAGCCTCAATGGTTTTGGCTAGAGCCATAGACATCACGTCGGCCGGTGCTCCGGCGTCCATCCAAGAGAGGAAGCTGAGAGAGAAGAGTGAAAGGAGGAATGAGATGAGGGAGAAGCGAAGCGAGTGGGGGTTTTCTTCAAGAGAGGAAGCTGAGAGAGAAGAGTGAAATTATGGTTGCTTCGTCCGTCCAACTTACTACTAGAAAGGAGGGGGTTTTGTGATTTGACGGCTCATTGGGCATTACTACGGCGGTTCGATCGGGGTAGTCTACCGTCACTCTACTACGGAGTAATTTAGTGCATGGCTGGTGGACCCAGGTGCTGGCTGTCCCACACGTCGGCGAAAGAGAGTAATTTAGTGCATGGCTGGAGGAGGATCCGCACGGTAGAGCGTGTCCACTGTTTTTCTGAAGAAAAAATGATTACAGCAAGCGTTTCCACTCTTACGACGGAGGAGTGCGAAACACGGCAGCCACTTGAACATACATAGTGCTCCTACGACTAGGCATGTGCAGTGGTTCATACGTCAGTACTACACAAGCTTGTTGCTAGTGTAGTAAGATATGACGATAACAAATGATGTTGTGTGCATGTCAACTACTCCTATATGTAACATAGTACCGCTTTTTCGACTATCCGGTCGAGAATGAACGGTGAGATCAATGTTAACAGAACTAGGTCCACAGCGCACGGAGAGTACGGTGCTACAACACTCCACGAAACATGAACCATATGAAGCACGAATGGATTCCAGTGACGGAGCCCTGAAAGGATTCACCCGACAATGGCGACGGCAGCCCGCAACCCCTCCTTGTCTAGCTCAGCACCCACCATCGCGCGGAGACGGCTCAGCTCCTTGGAGATATAGGTGAAGAAGGAGACCAGGTCAGGAAGCCGCAGCTCGTTGAAGTTGACCGGGTGGTCGAACGGGTTTAGCCCGACGGCCGACATCGTCGCGCTGGCACGATGGTAGGCATCACGCAACCGCAACACATGCGTGGCAACTTGGTTCACCGAGTGGCTGAGGCGATCCTGGACCTCGTCACGATCGGCCCGCTCGTGCTCCAGCCGGCTCCCCTGACGGCCTATTGCATCTCCCGCTTTCTGCAGCAACGCCGCCGACGCATCGAGCATCTTTGTGGTGGACGCCTGCCGCTTTCGAAGCTCCGTGAACTCCCGCACATAACGGAGGAGCATGGCACTCCTCTCCTCCTTGAGCTCACGGAGCTCCACGTCCTTGGCCCTGAGCTCCGCATCCTTGGCATGGAGCTCCTATGGCAGGAGCCTCACCTCGGACTCCGTGATCTGCTGCGCCGCCATGGCACCAGGTAGAAGCAATGAGGAGAGGAAGCAAAGGGGGCGAAACGGCTGAAAGGCAATGCAATCTACAGGAAGGCGGAGGGAGCAGTGGGTTTTTATAGGCGGAGTCATCATGAATAATTGCTGCCGCGCCTGCTCCCGTCAATCAAAAAATTAAAAATCCTGCCACGCTTGCTCCCGTCAATCAAAAAATTTAAAATCCTGCCGCACCCAAACACCAGAGCAACACCGCGGTGGATATTTAAATTTACCTGCCGGCAAGTAGATAAAAAGGGGTGAAAGAACAAATGTGGCGGCAGCCTAGCTAATCCGTCGAACTAGCCCAGCTAGCTAGCCACCATGCTTCACTGATGTACTCGGCGTGAAAGGTGGTCTTTCGTGATTTGACGACTCATTTACTTGCTTCGGCGCTATAACCGAGGAGGACCCAGAAAACGCGCGGTAGGGCGTCCCACATCAGGAAGAATATATGCGTGCACCACCTGGGAGGACCCCGAAACCGCGCGGTAGGGTGTGCCACGTCTTGGCACGGAGGAAAAATGTGCATGTAAAAATATACTGTATCAGACGTAGTACATATGGTTCGACCTCAGGACCCATCCAGTCGGTCGAAAACACCCCACTAGCCACAGAGCTTCATCATGCAAACATGGCACGGAGGATAGATGTGGTTAGCTCCGTCTCGACCAGCCACAACGTCTCTTGTTCTAGGCGATTCTTCTATTTTCCAAGCTTTTTTTAGTTGTAATAACACCAGGCAAGCTAGCGCCACTCTTCGTGTGTGCCCGTGCAAAGGTTAGACGATGGAGAGAAGAGAGATTGAGATCGCAGACCTGGGACCCACCAGTAAGTGAGACAACGGTCATGCACGTGTTGACGAGCCACTCCCTCTACTCTACTCAACGCAAGTACTGTATAAAATCAAGTCATGGGACAAAGCCAACAACCGTTTGTTTTTTCAGGCTATCGACTTACGCTTTGTAGTCCAGGTTGCCAGTTCGAATCTCGTCTTTCAGATTTGTTAGTTTTAGGTCCAAATCTGATTAATGACAAGCAGGACCCCCGTGTGTTGTTCCGATATTTCAGTGTAGGATGTTTTTTTTGAACAAAAACTTTGCACGGTTAGACAAGTAACGGCACGAGTTACACGTATTTTGCAAGTTTACGAACAAAAATGACAGCGGCATAGAATATCACATCCACCCCACAGCTTAGATACTATGGTGATACGAGTTTTTACATCGTTGGAAGTGAGATCCAATGGCTTGGGAGTAGTCTTTGTAATTATGCGCAATTTCCAAACTCTCCAAAGGTTTTTTTTGCAAATAAAACATTCAGGCCTCGTGTGTGCCACTGCATCTTCGATCCAACGGCTCGCCGGTGCTCATATTAGGTGCTCCCCATAGCTTAATTACCCGCTACGGTGATATGAGCATCTAGGTCGTATAATCAGTGATCAGATGGCACATGCGTAGTACTTGTACTTTCTACACATTTCCCAAACTCTATCAGCCGTATATTGCAAAAACATTCAAACCTCCTACTTTGATAGCATTGGTCAGACCAAAAGATATAATGGTGTGTGCCCGAGGGATCAACCACAGGTAAGACACCATTACGAACATTGTTGGCTCTGATTGACTTGACGATAGCCCATACTCAAGTCAAAGTTTTGACAAGGCAATAGATCCAACAACTGATCACGAGGACCAATCGATGGAGATATCATCTTTCTGTAACACACACACACACACAAAGATATCCCTTGACATGAACTAAGTCAGACAAGCTTTTATCTTCCAACTCTCCAAGTTGTTGTTAAGCTTAACCAACTAGCTTAGGGGTATCCAACACAGATTCCTGGAGAAGAGGGTGGCTACAAGAAACCAACTTGATCACGAACTCAACATAGTGATCAGGTGACAGCCGGGTGATACCTCCGAGAAGATATTCGGAAAATCACGAACCACCGATATGTTATTAAGCTCGAGAACAATCTTGCTTTTCAGGGCAAGATGATATGATCAAGGAGCGAGGGATTCACAGTCCTAACTCATTGGTCGATGAGTGCACCTGGAAATATGGACTAGGTAGCACGATCAATCTTAGGATGGTGATTTAATTACCAGCACACTAAGAATGAGAGTATTGTCCATTAACTACCAAGCAACGGAGTTGCTAGGAATATTGCTTTCACACATCACGGTTCACTTGTCGGCATTCCAGTTATAATAACACGGAACCGAGGAATGAACAATGATGGCAAGAAGTATTACTGCGTCAAGAATTCATAAGAGGTGGTGCAATTCTCATGACAGTCCTGACATAAAAGGGGTAATACTCCAGGGTAGAACAGAGCAAAAGATGGATTGGCATTTGATCTGCAGAACACAACTACTTTGAACCAATCCTAGATATGGATGAGGTACTGGAGTTTGTTTCTCCTAGTCATTCTGGAATAGAATGGCTTGACGGACCACAAGAATAATAGGCATCGATAACATGAATGCACAGCTATTCTTGACTATCAACTGATAGAAGATGGTCGGAATACAACTGAAGAGGAACAACTCGAGGAACATATAATTTTCTGAGTTGTGGATGCATAGATTAGTATGTCGAGCAAAGCTCAACATTTCTTCCAGACAACCCATGCAGATAGGTAGGACTGGCAGATTCACAATGTAGAATGGAGAACTCATTAAGAGCACTCTGGTTGTCATCTTTTGATACAACAAACTTCTGCCATAAGTGGTTCATAGTATTTGGAAGAAGGAAATACCACGGACCTTGAGGACTATCGCAAAGGTTACTAATATCCTAAAGGAACTAGCAACACTATCAACATGAGGTAAGTAGGGTGAATCTCGGGTTCAAGAACCCATGAATAGAATACCTACCACTACATGGCATCACGGGATGCTTTTGAGAATGGTGGCCAGAATCATCACACCGAGAACACAAAAGATGGCTAGATTACTAGGTGACTCCCTAAAACACCTAGGGTCATAATAATAGCTCCAACATATATGTCGAGGCAATAGAGTACCTCAACTGACCGGTTAGTGTGCTTATTCTGACCAAAAGGACATTGGGAATGGAAAGAAAGGATTTGCAAATGCATCAGACTATTTAGAAATCTGGGATGACTCTGATAGCATAACAGCTGTGAATGCTCAAAATATTTGAGACATCCTGCAAGATAGTGGCATGACCACTCAACATCATCATATCAAGGTTCTGGGATCAACTGTCAACACACAGAAATAGTAGGAACTAAACTAAGAATTGCATCCATCAATCCTATAAGTCTATGGATTAGTAACACGTCATCCTGATAGATAGATTAGAAGGCCTAGTTCTTAAACCCCGTAGAAGAGAAGAGGATGACTCAGATCAGAAGGCCATAAGGTAAAGGAGTAAAAAGAGCCTTACGTTCCCTTCCACAATCAATTCCCTTATATAACTAAAGCATTTCTAGACTCAACTTCGACCAGTTTGGCTTGGTAATCCTACAGGCAGTCAGGCTCTGATACCAAAGCTGTCAGGACCCCGATTCCAAGTCACATCGATCTAGCCGGTAACACCTCATATCACTTTGAGGCCTCACGCACGGTATTCGCACGGGTATCGCCTTACCATTGCCCGGGACCGTATGCGCCTTTTGGCTCACGTATATGATAGTGTCACTAGCATCCATATGACAGAGAACCCGTGCCGACATGGCTAGTCGTGAACCCAAAGCGGCACTAACCGATGGGGACAGGCATACATGAATCACATCGAGCATGTCGGTCAACAGCGTGTGAATCTGGGCTGTAGCACTGGGCTAACAGGACTCTGGGAACCCGGGCTGTAGCAGGCTAGGCAGGACTCCGGATGTCACCGCGTGACATTTCCCCAAAGGGACAGACACAGGAACGAAGTGAAACACATGCCGGCCAGTCAAGTGTCCTGAGCAGTAGTGCTGGGCTAGCAGGACTCCGGTGAACCGGGCTGTAGCGGACTACTATGGCTCATGGAAGCACTAGACTACATTTCCCCATAAGAGAGACTGCCAAGGATAAACAACTAGATTGTCGGATCCCACACATACCAAGCATTTCAATCATACACACAATATGCTCGATATGTGTAAATACAACATGGCATCACAACATAACTCTACGACTCAAAGTATTTATTCATTAGGCTCCGAGGAGCGAGGTATTACAAACATGGGTCTCATGACCCCACATTCAGAGCATACAAGTCAAAACACAAGCGGAAGCTTAACATGTCTGAGTACAGACATCTACAAATGAAAAAGGCTGAGAAGCCTGACTATCTACCAGATCCTGCCGAGGGCACAAGATCGTAGCTGAGGTATCAAGCTAAACGTCGAAGTCCATGCGGAACTACTAGCGAGACGGAAGTCTCTCTCTCTTCAAAACATAATTAAGCAAACATGAGTACAAAGGTACTCAGCAAGACTTACATCAGAACTAGCTACATATGCATCAGTATCAACAAGGGGGGTGGTGGAGTTTAACTGCAGCAAGCCAGCTTTGACTTAGTGGCTAACCTGAACTACGACTGCAAGCAACTCTTTTGAGGTGGCGCACACAAGTCCACATATTCACCATTCAATACACCACTATGGATCCGCTCCCGTCTCCCTACGAAAAGGCCATCCATAGCACTCACACTTATCTTGCGAGTTTTAGAGTATCCACTTTCACTTGTCTATGAACTGCTATAGGCAACCCAGAAGTCCATTACTGCGGACACGGCTATTCGAATAGATGATGATAACCCTGCAGGGGTGTACTTCTTCACACACGCTCTCACCACTTACCGTCGTTTACACGACTTGTACTCGGCAACCTTCAAGCGGAAGCCCAATGAGGGTGTTGGCCACGGCCTACCTAAACACTCAAGTCTCTAGTCCAGGTTTATCGCCTATCCAGGTTCCATCCGCAGGGAGTCCGGCCGAGGTTTCCACATACGGCCCCGAACGATGTGAACAGGGTTCCCGAGACACCAAACAGGCGCCCGGTACACCGTGCCACGATGTATCTACCACATCGTAGCCCACCCCTAGGGTCAGTGCTACGCACGGCCGCCAACACATATCCTATAAACACCAGAAACTAGTTGCAACTCCTGGACAGAGGACAAGGGTGATCAAGAAGCCGAGAGGGTCCATTGGTTTCGGGCCCAATGCGTGGTAGTAACTGTTTCATGGATCACAAACACAGAACTCAGTTCCTAAGGACGGCTTCAATGAGACAACCCACCATGTACTCCTACATGGCCTCTCACCGCTACCTTTACCAAATTGTGTTCACACACTTAGCTCTCAACCGTAGGACATGTTTGCACACCTCCGATTCATCCCCGATGAATCAGACCTGACTCAACTCTAAGCAGTAGCAGGCATGACAAACAAGCATGAATGAGTAGGCACATCAGGGCTCAAACAACTCCTACTCATGCTAGTGGGTTTCATCTATTTACTGTGGCAATGACAGGTCATGCAGAGGATAAGGGGTTCAACTACCGCAGCAAGTAACAGAGGAAAACATGTTGTCCTAATGCAGTAAAAGAGAGCAGTAGCGAGAGAGTGGGATTGTATCGAAATGAACAAGGGGGTTTTGCTTGCCTGGCACTTCTGAAGATAACATTGAGTCTTCATCAGTGTCAACGATCACAGCGTCGAAGCAGCGTCTACCGAGAGGGGACAAATACCGGCAAACAAGGAAGAACACAATCAATGCGATGCAACAATATGATGCATGATCATGACATGGAAATATGTTGTTGGTTGGCCTAATGAAACTAGCAACAGGTTAAATGGAGTTGGGTTGAACACTAGGTTCAAATTCAAATTCAAACTATGAATTGAAATAGTGCATTATCATGTTTTGGACTAAAAAGTGAGGTTAAGTTGTTCAAACATGCACGAAAGTGCCATATTCCGATTCCTTGGATTTTTCTGATAATTTTTCATATATAGTTTATTTCATTTGGAGTTATAGATTATTTTCTATGATTTTTAGAAGTTTTAGCTATTTTCTGAAATAAATAAATCATTTCTGATTTATTTAAAATCCCAGAAAAGCTTTACTGCGTCAGCATTGCGCAAGGGTGATGTCAGCGGGTCAACTGGTCGGCCAGGTCAAACCTGACCCGCGGGACCCATATGTCATTGACTCAGCTAATTAATATGGTTAATTAACCTTAAATTAAGCCTAACTAAAATGTCAGTGGGGTCGGGGCCCACATGTCAGCGGCTAACCTAACTAAATTAGTGTTAGTTTAACTCCTAATCTAGGTTTGACCAGGGGCGGGGCCCACATGGTCAAATGGGTCAACCCCACCGGCGACATGACGCCGGCGAGGCCCGAGGACGGCGGCGCGGCTCGGAAACGCAGCACATGCGACGAAACAAGCGGCGGAGGGCATCCGCGGGGAGCTGGAGCTCTCCTGTATCCAGCGCAGCAAGCAGCAGCAGCTAGGGTGGCCGGGGTTGTGCACGGCGTCGACCTCGGCGGCGACCGAAGTTCGGGCACACTCGGGAACGAGGCTGCGGTGGCCGTGGAGTGGTGTGCTTAGCTCCTACGGCACCTACGCGGCGCGGTGAGCACGTGGGTGTGCTCAGTTGGGAGCTTCGACGACTGTGGCTACAGCGGCGAGAACCTCGGGCGGCGGAGCGGTTCGGTCTCCGGCGGAGCAACGGCTACAGCGTGCAAATGGAGCGCAAAGGAGGGGGGGGGTTAGGGTCAGTGGCTCACAGCGAGTCGGACGAGCAAGTCGGCGAGCTTGGGGACGCGGAGACGGCGGCGAATCGAAGGTGAGGTTGCCGGCGGCTGAAGGTAGAAGACGAGCTCGGGGACGACGCTACAGGGCTCCCGCGGTCAAATGGGTTGGTGTAGATGACGCAGAGGGCGATGGCGGTACCTCTGGAAGCAACAACGAGGTGCGGGGTGGACGATGGCCCCGGTGGTGCTCGTCGGCGCTCTCGGGTGCCCGTGGTCGAACGCGGGAGAGGAAGCAAAGGAGGGGGA
>NC_041382.1:587381173-587428341 GCF_002162155.2 Triticum dicoccoides | reverse complement strand
AGCCAGCGCGGCTCGTCGGCCATCGGGCACGCAGCTGCTTCTCCTCCTGGCAGGAGGAAGAAGACAGTGTTGCCCCTGGTGGGCCAGGCTGGCTTTGGCCAGGTGGGCTGCAGGTGAGGTTACTCTCTCTCTCTTAATTTAGTTTCTGTTTTCTATTTTTTTCTTTTCTGTTTTGAATTAGTAAAAATACTAATTCATTTTGTAAAATCCTGAAAATAATTGTGGGCACTTTTGAAACTATTTCCAATAGCCCTCAAATGCTTTCAAGATTATTTGGACATTTAAAATATTTTATAGAATTTAAATGTCCAAATTCAAATACTTATGATTTAATTCAAAAATCCAGAATAGCCTCCAAAAATATGAAAGCATTTTTGGCAGAGGGTTTAGCCAGGACCAAAGATGGTGGACATTTATGAAGGGCATTTTGGGTTCATTGAAAAGTTTTAAGTTTGAACCTAGTTAATTCCTTTAATGCTAGGGTTTAGGCAATCCCCATTTCCAAATTTTAATGGAATTTAATCATGATGCAAGATGATGATGCAAAGACAAGCAAGGGCTGAACTGGGGCTGTGACATATAACTTGTCTGAAGTCTAACTAAGCAAAATGTTTGACCAAATCCTTTCTTAAGAAATACAACAGGACAGATGTACGGCTTGAAAATTTATTGCATGATGCAGGTTAGACTAAGCATGGTCACGTGATATGGCACAAATATTACTTCGTAAGTTTTTTCTTCAATTTGAGACAAGCTGCTTATGACAAGTTGCACAAATGAAGAGCCAAGGTATTTTGGAACAAAGAAAGACCTGTCATGTTAAGGCGAACACTTTCACTATTGAAACCGTGGGTGTTTACATTCCGCCACGAGTCCCAGCTTCTCATCGGCAGGTGCCGTCCGAGCAAGCGTGTGAGGCGACAGGAGGCGTGCGAGCAGACCGCTGCGCCGGCTGTCAGGGAGGCGTGCGAGCAGACCGCTGTGCAGGCTCACCGGGAGGCGAGCCCTTTGACCAGGCTCCGCCACCCACCGTCGTCCCAACTGCTCCCACTTTTAATGTCACCGGCGCCGGAGTTTAAAATCAACCCCGCACTACCCGGTATCGCTACAATCCTCTCTCTTCCTCTTCGATTCTCCTGTCGTCTACCTCCAACTAGCCTGACCTAAACGTACGCCATGCCGCATTACGATGGTCTGCCCTTAGTGTTCCAGTTTCTTGAGGAAGACACCCAGCCGGAGTCTCAAGAACATAAGGTGCTTTGGGACGAGCTTGAACTGGCCTTGCGGGAAGATGCCGCGCCTGTCCCCGCTCCCGTTCTGGCTCCCGTCGCCCCGACTGCACCAGCGCCCATCCCCGTGCACCTGCCAGCGCATGCGCCTGCGCGTGCACTGATGCGCACGCCCGTGCCGGTGCCCGTGCACCTGCCAGCGCATGCGCCTGCGCGTGCACTGACGTGCGCGCCCGTGCCGGTGCCAGTGCACACGAATGTCTCCGTCGCGCCGTTGATAGCGTCTGTCCCCGCGCGGGTGCCAGTGCCCCCCTCAGTGGCATGGATGGCCGCCGTCGACCACTTCCTTGCACCAACGCCAGTCGCCTCCTCCCGCCAGTTGACTCGCTCCGAAGTCCAGAACATTTTGGCCTTCTTTAAAGCTAGGCCAACGTCCAGGAGTACGCCAACAACGGCGCAAGACGCTGCAGTCACCGTCGGTCAGTGGCCCGAAGACACACAGAGCACGGCAGAGGAGCCGCTTCCCACCGCGAGACGCTGCCGCCGCCGCGTAATCTAATTTTGCCATGAAAAACGTTCGGATTTCCATGCTTAAAATCCGAACGTTTATCATTTCCATTTATTTTATATCGACCGTCGTATAATTTAAAGTCGGAGTCAGACTGAATGAAATGTATGATTTGATCGATTGAATGTTCTGCAAGAGCCGTATCAAATTAAATATAAAACGTCATCAAGCCACATGTATTCCGTGTCATCCAACGACCTAGACTGCTTCAATGTCGAGCGCTCAACACGTTTAGCGTGCAGTTAATTTCATGCCAAAAATAGTGCTAATCACATGACAACATGCAAATAATATCCTAGTAGTTAATATCCACATGCACTTAATATACTTCCAAATTAACGTGCATTGCACGTACACACTGACTAGTGCTGCTAGTACGTGAAACTGGTGCCGTGACTTGTGAACGCGTCCAGATATGGTCAACGGCAACATCGCCCGCGAGTTCTTCCTGTTTGCCCGTGCGTCTAAACGCGGAAGGGGAGGAGAGAGAGAGAGCACACATGGAACCCACCAGTAAGTGAAGGCGAATAGTACTACTACCTCTATTCCAGTTTACAAGTCCTACACGTATACCTAGGCTACAATTTTATCATCTTAATATAAACTATATAACACAAAAATTATACGGTTTGAAAATACAATATCTGAAGTTTATATTGATATATATATTTTGTAATATATGACTTGTATTAGGTTGGTCAAATTGACAACCTAGGGGCACGCGCACGCCCTGTAAACTGAGAGAGAGGTAGTAAAAATAGTATTACATGTTATCCATTAATTAGGCTACGGTAATATAAGAACATTATGTGAACAAAGGGGGTACAACAAACATTGCTATTCTACGTATGTTGCCTATTGACGTGCGGCTTGAAGGCCCGGTCGCATGTTCGATCCTCGTCCTTTATTTTTTAATTTGTATATGGGTCCAAATTTGTTTCATGACATGTGGGCCCCTCGGTGTGTAGGTTGTAGCACTTTAATTTGTGGGTCGAAATTTGTTCCATTCCAAGTGGACTATCGTGTGTAGTTTTGTAGCTTATTTATAATAATTAAAGAGAACAACATAGTTTTTTCCAATAATACCATGGTGCGACGTTGAAGGCAAGAAAGGACGTGCGAGAGAGCGATGACCGAGCCAGAGGGAAATCAACTAGGGGAGTTGCGTGGGTTGCAATGGTGTTTGGAGTAGTTGTGGGCCGAATGCTACGAAAATATAATCGAAACCGACCGGAACAAATGCCTACACAAATTAATCCAAGGTTGGAGGGCCCCTCGCAATGTAAATAGCTTCGGCTTTGCGAGGGACGGAGAGGTAGTAGCTTCAACGCGTGGAAGATACAGTGTGAGAAAGCGAGGTCAATCGAGAGACATATAGATAGAGAGACAAAGTGAGTGTGGTCTGACATTCATTGAACAAATATATATGCTCTGGAGAGATATTGTCCGATTGAGCTTTTTGGCAAGGGTGAGGGCTGTAAGATAGAGCTTGAGAGATGATCCATTCACAGACGTGTAGATATATTTTATGCGTGGGAGGAAGCAAGGTCAACCGATCACATAGGGTCGCCGTGTGATCGAAAGAGTGAGACGGGTTGGAGAGAGTGACCTAGATAAACGATGTGCGTGAGAGAGTATACAATGTGAATAGGTCGAATTGGGCTCAAACATGGTGATATATCGTTTTTGTCCGAGAAAGAGCAAGGTCAATCGAGACATACGGAGAGAGAGAGAGAGAGAGATTGAGTGAGCATGGCCCACCATGAGGTCGAAAGAGTGGCGGCGGCTTGGATGGACTGACCTAGATAGACAATCTGTGAGAGAGAGTATAGAGTGTGTCGATCGAGGCCTGAACAGGGAGATATATCATTTGTGTGTGAAAGAAAACGAGGTTAAATAAGACTCAAATAAAGGGAGCGAGATTAAGCGAGTGTGGACCGCCGTGCGGAAGAAAGAGTGAGTCAGTCTCGAGGGAGTGACCTAGATATACAACGTGCGTGCGTGCGCACGAGAGGTTGGGGGCTAGATAGGCAATGCATGTATTTAGCGCGAGAGGGTGAGAGGGAGAGGGGGGAGAGAGAAGGAGCTTGGCATGGGGTGCAATGGCGGGTGTGTGAGGTAAATACATTTGGTAACAGAGTGGAAAAAGGGGTTGTGTAGTTGAGAGACTTAGAGATCGAAACATGGAGAGAAAGAATGAACGTGTGTTGAAAACCGATAGCTTCCTAAGGTGGTTAGGAGAGGAAGATTGACCGATACAGGAAGTATGTAGCGTTTGTGCGGGGGGGTGGGGGGCTAAAAACAACATTTGAATGTACATAGTACGAGACTTAATATCGATGTTTCAATTCGGTGTACATTGTAAGATCTGAACCAAGGACCAGTGTAACATCCCAAATTTTCAATTTGGAATGTTATACATTAGAGCATCATGCATATTATATTTTATTTTGCATTTTGGTTGATCCTAGAAATTCTACGCAACTCAATGACCCACGGAGAGAGTTGGGGATTTCGTTATTTTCATATTTGAGTTTTCTCAAATTTTGAGAATAGGATCATTTCATTTTATTTATTTTATCATCAATTATTTCTATTACAAAAATTTGAGAGAGGGAATAAAATGACTTTCCCAAAATAAAGAAATATTGAGGATTTAATAATAAAATCAAATAAGATTTTATTTCGGAGTTTTTCGGTGTTTTATTTGAATTTAGGAAAAAAAGTGCGTTTTTCAAAATTGCATTTAGGGCCCAAATAAATGTTCACCTTGTGGGGCTTGATTTTAGAAGCCCGTGAAAATTTATTTCGGAATTTTTGGAGTCCGTTTAGTATTTCTTTTTATTTTTCTTCCGAGCAAAATAAATTAAAAAAAATGCAAACCGACTTAACGGGCCGTGTCCGACCTGGACACCGACCCGGGAGGCCTTTTATAAGCCGAGGCCCGGCCCCGAGGAGAAACCCTAGCCAGCCCCAACCCTAGCCGCCGGCGCCGCGCCGCCGCCGTCGTCCGCCGCCGCCGCCGCCGTCCGCCGCCGCCGGATTTCACCGCCGAGGTTCGTCGTGTCTCGTTTTCCATGCCGAAAAAAGAGAAAAAAAAATTCGGTGTACGTCGTTTTTCTTTTTCTCGGATTAAATCCGCAATTTTTCTGATCGCGATTCCTGATCCGATTTTCGTTTTAGTATAACTTTTCGCTCGTTTATCGGAATCAGGCGATTCAAGCGCCTAGAGTTTCATATCGAAACCCTCTATCCGAATAACCAACTTAAACAAGATTTTTCTACTGTAAAATTTTCCCTAGATCCAGATTACTAGAACGAAGTTGTTTTCTTTCGCCGTTTGTCTTTCGTTGCTTCGTTCGATTTGATTCTTTTTGCCAACCGGAGTTCTTAAGTTGAACCTTCTGGTTAGATCTCTTATTTGAGTTTTACCTGTGCATTAGATGAGTACTTATTGTATGCTTGTTTGTTTGTTTGCGATAGAGTACCTGGAGTGCGCCGCCTGTTACTTCGAATCGTTAGGTTTCACGGATCATCAGCAAGGCAAGTAACACTTTGATCATACCTTTCCTACTACCCAGTTTTATTGCATTAGATCAGTCCTCACACATTGCATGATTAGGATCTAATTAAATTGTGGGATGGGAAGTAGATGAGGTAGTACCTATTACCTGTTTATTATCAAACTTTTGGGAGTTACTTCTACGTTTGCCTATTATGCCATGCTATGCTAGTAGACGTGGATTGGGTGAGTGATATCCATGACAGATGTGAGTTTGTTAATTAATGGTTTATCTAAGGTGGCAACTTAAACACACATCTGGGTGGATTGAGGCACCTGGGTATTCCAGGACTTGCCTGTTTTCTTTTGGACCGCCACCCAGGCTCAAAGGGATCATGAGACTATTCATACTAGAAACTTCCGTGTGCAGCCACAAGCTATTATGGGATCTAGCATAGTTGACTAAGTTGTGTGAACTCTTACAGTGGTAGACTAGCAGATGTAGGGGATGTAGGTGGTACGGTCTATCCGATCGTAAAGTGCTAGCGCTTCTGAAAGACTATGTCTCGGTCATCCGTCTTCTCAAACACCCTGTAGTGCAAGAAACCAAACGGAGGCGATCGAGTCTTGTGGGGAAAAGTGCGCAAACCTCTGCAGAGTGTAATAAACTAATCATGGTTAGCCGTGTCCCCGATTATGGACAATCTTGAGTATCTAGTACCTGGATTATCATGTGAATCTCAACATGTTACTCTAAATTAATTTTGTTGGGTTATGTTTAATGATGATGCTTAATTGGGATTGAGAATGCCGTCAACCATTTTCAATGTTTAACAACCACCATGATTGTAATTAAATTTATTCCTTTGAAGTAGGGAAAAATTGGCTTTACGCAAAACTATAACCATAGAGCTTTCCACCAGCCAAATATGCATATAGTATAGCTGTTTCATTCCATTACTCTCTATGTGTTACCTTGCCAGCATATTCCATGTGCTGACCCGTTTTCGGGGTGCAACGTTAATGTTGCAAACTTTTCAGATGACGATTAAGGAGTTTTTAGATCGTGGTTCTATACTCAGTGATGCCGTTGGAGTTGATGGACTCACTTATCTTCCAAGCCTTCCGCTGTTATCGTTATTAGATGGCCTTAAGCCATATTTATTGTAATAAGTTCTCTTATGAGACACTCGATGTAATAAGTGTGTGATTGCTACTCTGCTATAAATCCTCTGAGTACTGTGTGGTGTCAGCATTACTGATCCAGGATGACACCGGAGCACAGAGATCAGACTGTTTGAGGTCTGGTCGCTACAGAGATGGTATCAGAGCACACACTAACTGTAGGACACGACCACTAAGTTAAACCTAGATCACTATTCACTCTCTTCTCTTCTGACCTCTCATATTTTCTACTCTTTAGGATGGCGGATGCAAGGAACAAGTTCACACAACCGGATGAAGATACACCCTTTGGACGACACTTGAAGGAAGTCACTAGATACCTGAACATAGGAGTACCAAGCTTCACAGGAACCTACAACGCCACTTTACCTGAAGAAGAGCGCTGGATGATTCAAGTTCAAGTTCCAGGAAGGACGTTCATGCCAGTCATTGAGCCCATAGAGTTTTCTTTTGATGCACCAACTTGGAGTCTAGGTGTAGGATCGAAAGTATGTCTAGAGGGGGGGTGATTAGACTACTTGACCAAATAAAAACTTAACCGTTTCCCAATTTTAGTTCTTGCCAGATTTTAGCTATTGTAGGACAAGTCAAGCAATCATCACACAATTCAAGCAAGCATGCAAAGAGTATATTGGCAGTGGAAAGTAAAGCATGCAACTTGCAAGAATGTAAAGGGAAGGGTTTGGAGAATTCAAACGCAATTGGAGACACGGATGTTTTTCCCGTGGTTCGGATAGGTGGTGCTATCCTACATCACGCTGATGGAGACTTCAACCCACGAAGGGTAACGGTTGCGCGAGTCCACGGAGGGCTCCACCCACGAAGGGTAATGGTTGCGCGAGTCCATGGAGGGCTCCACCCACGAAGGGTAATGGTTGCACGAGTCCACGGAGGGCTCCACCCACGAAGGGTCCAGAAGAAGCAACCACCCACGAAGGGTCCACGAAGAAGCAACCACCCACCAAGGGTCCACGAAGAAGCAACCTTGTCTATCCCACCATGGCCATCGCCCACGAAGGACTTGCCTCACTAGCGGTAGATCTTCACGAAGTAGGCGATCTCCTTGCCCTTACAAACTCCTTGGTTCAACTCCACAATCTTGTCGGAGGCTCCCAAGTAACACCTAGCCAATCTAGGAGACACCACTCTCCAAGAAGTAACAAATGGTGTGTTGATGATGAACTCCTTGCTCTTGTGCTTCAAATGATAGTCTCCCCAATACTCAACTCTCTCTCATAGGATTTGGATTTTGTGGAAAGAAGATTTGACTGGAAAGCAACTTGGGAAGGCTAGAGATCAAGATTCATATGGTAGGAGTGGAATATCTTGGTCTCAACACATGAGTAGGTGGTTCTCTCTCAGAACATATGAGTTGTAATTGTGTATGTGTTCTGATGGCTCTCTCCATGGATGAAGAGGAGGTGGAGGGGTATATATAGCCTCCACACAAAATCCAACCGTTACACATAGTTTTCCAATCTCGGTGGGACCGAATCAACAAACTCGGTCGGACCGAAAAGGTAAACCTAGTGACCGTTAGAGATTTTCGGTGGGACTGACATGCAACTCGGTAGGACCGATATGGTTAGGGTTTGGGCATGACGTAATCTCGGTGAGACCGATTACACAAACTCGGTGAGACCGAGTTTGGTAATAAGCTAACCAGAGAGTTGGTCAGGCAAACTCGGTGGGACCGATTTGCTCTTTCGGTGAGACCGAAAAGTTACAAAAGGGAAACAAAGAGTTTACATTGCAATCTCGGTGGGACCGATTCGCTCTTTCGATGAGACCGAAAAGTTACGAAAGGGAAACAAAGAGTTTGCAATCCCATCTCGGTGAGACCGAGATCCCTATCGGTAGAACCGAATTGCTAGGGTTTGGCAGTGGCTTATGACAAGTGAAACTCGGTGGTGCCGGATAGAAAGAATCGGTAGGACCGAGTTTGGCTTAGGGTTTAGGTCATATGTTGATATGGGAAGTAGTTGAGGGTTTTGGAGCATATCACTAAGCACATGAAGCAAAAGGCTCATTAAGCAACACCTCATCCCTCCTTGATAGTATTGGCTTTTCCTAAAGACTCAATGTGATCTTGGATCACTAAAATATAAAATGAAGAGTCTTGAGCTTTTGAGCTTGAGCCAATCCTTTGTCCTTAGCAGTTTGAGGGTTCCACTTTCACATCCATGCCATGCCAATCATTGAGGTTTCCTGAAATAGTCATCTTGGAATAGCATTAGCTCAATGAGCTATATGTTGTTATGAATTACCAAAACCACCTAGGGATAGTTGCACTTTCAATCTCCCCCTTTTTGGTATTTGATGACAACATATAGATCAAAGCTTCAACAAATGATAATAAGCATGAAATATATCGTCGCTTTGAGAAGTATGTGACAAGTAAGAGCTCCCCCTAAATTTGTGCATATTTAAAATTTGCTTTGGACTGCAAATGCACAAAGAGTTAGAGTCATGGGTTACTCTTCCATGTCACATACATCTTGGTGGAGCGCTTAAAATGATAAGAATGAAATACATGCACTCATCACCAAGAATAGTGAATGATCACATAAGATAGATAAGATGATAATATTAAGCAAACATTAAGTGTAGCTTATGATCAAACACATGATCATCAATGTCTCACGAGCAATGACATAGTATCTCACACAAAAGCAAAGAAAGTTCGAAAAACCACCAAATAAAATAAGAGAGAATAAAAGCAACACTCTCTCTCGAAGCCTATGATCTATACATTTTCTCCCCCTTTGGCAACAAGTTACCAAAAAGTTCCTAGAAAATGCATAGTGCTAAGTCGACACTCAGGCTTGATCTTCAGGTGGTGGTGGAGTCCGGAGCACTCCAAGGACGAAGCCTTCTGTAGACATGGTCGGAGTCGAGGCTGAAGTGGACGCTGGAGCTGGTGGAACTGAGGCTGTAGCTGGTGCAGACGTGGTGGCTCTGGGGTCAGCAACTGGCACTGCAGACGACCTCAGACCTCGTGGCACTCTGGCAAAGGCATCAGTTGTAGTCTTGCCTCTCCTCTCCTGCATGTCATCCTGGAGCTGCTCCACTGCAGTCTGAATCTCTCTCACTTTGACATCCAAGTCATAGAACTTTTGTTCCATGATCCTCTCTAAGCTTGCCTGGTTCTGAGTTAGGGTGGCTAGTCCTTGCTCAATCCGCAGGGTGGATGCAATCAAGTAACCAAGCTGCTCTTGTTTGGTTTTCAGGAAATATTCAGATGCCTCCTCTTGAGTAGGCATCTTGGCAGCTTTCTCCTTCCTCGCCTTCTCCTTCTTGGCTTGTGCTTGGGCAGATGATGGCTCATTCTCAGTCATGACCACTTGATTATCTTCAAAGTCTGGACGGATGGGCAGGTGTTCCTTGTCCAATAAGTATATGCCCGTGCCCATCTTAGAGTTGATGAGCTCCTGAATCTGTGGGGCATATCCACAGCTCCTCTTCTGGTCTGCTGCTGTCCTCTTGATTGTTTCAATCATAAGGCTCATGACTTTGAATTTCTGTGGCACGTCAAAGATATGAAGCAAGTTGATCGCGTGGCCCCTGATCATCTTGTGATCTCCAGACTTGGGCAATAGGGTGTGCCTAAGAATCCAGTTGATGGTTGGCAGCCCTGACAGAAGATAGTGTACTGAGCCAAACTTGAACGTATCAAGTGCTTCATTTGTAATCTCCTTGTACATGTTTGACATTGAGTTGTGGTCCATCTTCTTCTTGGAATAAATGTCCAAGTCATCGTCATGCTCTTCTGGGGCATTAATCAGCTGAGCCCATTCAACAACTGTAGACTGGTACCTCGTACCCTCTGACATCCATACAATCCTGCCATCTGGATAGAAATGGGCTGTGGAGTAGAACTGCATGATGAGTTCCTCGTTCCACTTTGTGAGCTTCTGCCCAACAAAGTCCTCTACTCCACATGCCTTGAAGCGGTCCTGCACTCCAGGGTAGTACTCTTCGTTGTCCTTGATGTATTGCCAATCAACCCATCTCATATCACAGACAATTGGTTTCTTGTCTAGCAGCACTGTCTCATAAAAGTCTTGCTGCTCCTTGGTGTGAAACCTGTAGTCAACTGCAGTCCTTCTCCTTGAAGCATACGAGTCTGCTTCTCTCCACTTCCGGAGCCCTGAATCTCTCCTGAGTTTCATATCCTCAGCCATAGGATGAGCATCGTTGTGGTCTGGGATCTTGGGCTTGAGCTTTCTAAGAACATTCTCTTCTTCTTCTTCTGCAGCTTTAGGCACTGGGGCCTTGTTCTTTTCAGTAGCTGGGATGCTTCTTGTGTTCCTCTTTGGCTTTGGCTTTGGAGCTGGCTTGGCCATGGAAGCAGCTGCCCCTGTTCTTATGGCATCACCCATCAGCTTGGGTGCCTTAGGTGCTGGTGCAGCTACCTCTTCTTCTTCCTCCTCATCTCCCATGATGGAAGCCTTGCCAAGCACTCTGGCTATAGTTTTCTTCACCCTTTCTTTCCTCTTCTTGCCTTCAGCAGCAACTGGCTCAATGGGAGTGGGCTTCTCAGTTGAAGCTCTGGCCTTTGGCATAGGCTGCCTACCTGCTGCCCTTTTGATTTTCATCTCTGGCTTTATGCTCTGTGCTGGCCCAACTCTCTTGGAAGTTGCTTCCTCTTCTGCCACATAGTCTTCATCCTCAGAATCTGAAGTTCTCTTTTTCCTTTGTCTTGTGGCAGCTTTTGGCAGATTGCTAGGAGTACTTCTACTGCCATCATCTGAAGAACTTGAGGGACTAGTGCCCTCACTCATCTGCACTTACTGTTCTGACATGTTCTGGCTATCACTTTGGTCTGACATGATGCAAACTCTGACTGCTGCCCCTGTGAATAGGTTATAGATGAGATAGAGTGGATGAGCATCACAAAATGCAGAGATTTTTGCAAAAGAATAATTCAAAAACTTAGTTTTAGTTTCCCACTGAAAGCATCTCGGATCTACCAATTTCTAAACTCGGTGATACCGAAGCAGTTTTGGCACCTAAACTAGTGAACTCGGTCAGACCGAGTCACAGTTCGGTGGCACCGAGACTGCTAGGGTTTCACAGAGTTCCAAAATTGGTCACACCGATAAGTAATTCTCGGTCAGACCGAGTCTCACTTGTGCAATGGCATAAGCCAAATCGGTGGGACCGAGTTTTTCAACTCGGTGGGTCCGAGATGGTTTCGGCGGAAACCTAACCCTAAAATTTTCGAATTAAACCTAATCTACGAGTTCATTGACTGGATAGAAGTTTAACAAACGTGGCAAGAATCATGATGATCACAATGTGCTAAGAATCGGATTGGGGAATAGCACAAAGATCGAGTCCATACCCTAGTTCGGCGGAGACTCGCTACGGCGGCAACGGCGGGGTTGAATTTCCGTTGACGGTGACGGAGACCAGCGACTGGAGGCGGCTGGCGGCAAGGAGACGATCCGGAGACCAAGTTGGCAGAGCAGGCTATCGCGCGGGCGAAGGGGTTCAGAGAAATTTCCAAATTTTTGCCCGCGACTATATATAGCCCGACCCTGTCGGTGTGACCGAGTGGAACAACTCGGTGGCACCGAGATGCAAAACTATATACAGTTGTTGCAACTCGGTGTGACCGAATGGTTCAAATCGGTTGCACCGAGATCGAAAACCTAGATCAACTTAATGATCTCAGTAGGGTATCGGTCAGACCGAGAATCATAAAGAGGTTTTGGAAGTTTAAGTCTATGACGAATCGGGGACTCCGAGCGCTCCTCACACAGAGTGGTTCGAATCTGACTTGATCAAATTTTGTGATGTAGCATGAATAGAGTTTGAGACGAGAAAAGCATAGATAGCTAGAGGAGGTTCTTAGGCATTCTTGTCCATCCACTTGGCAAAAGGAAATAAAACCAAACAATCAAAACAACAAGTGGATGTCCTCGAATGAGTAAAATATGCAACCAGCATGCTCACACAATAAGATGGCAAATGAAATATGTGACAAGGCATGCACAACCAATTCTAGCATCTATCAAGCAATTTGCGATGACAAGGTCATCTATATATGAGTATATTGACTTAGGAGTCAAGTGAGAACACTTGATCATAGGTCATACTCATCGTTTAAGCTCAAGTGGGGTTACCACTTTTACATAAAGCATTGTTGTGTTCACATCTTTAGAGATGCTTTAGCTCAAGTCTTAGAGTAAAGCTCCCCCTAGATGTGATATCCCCCTTTAGAGGGATGAACTAACCTCGGGTTTTGTCGATGATGACTTCATGTAGATGTTGAAGATGTGGATGCTCAATGTTGATGTAGATCACTTGGAGCTATCCATTTGAGTGAATTGCACTTTCAATACCTACATGGGTTAGTCCCACAAGGAACAAACAAGGATATCCATAGACATAGAGTGATGCACACACAAGATGATGTCCATGAAAACTTTTAGGTTACCTTGTCCCTTGTCTTACCAACAAGAGGGTTTGTGACTCCTTGAACTAGTGCAAGATGTGGAAGTTGATTGCACTTGTTCTTGCCAAAATGATAAGAGTGAAGTATGTTGGCGGAGTCACCCTCAAGAACTCTCTAGTTCTTCTTCTTTTGGATCCACACCATCTTGATGGGAATCCTTGGAGTTGTAGTCGTACTTGATGAAGTGGAACTTGAAGTAGTCTTGGGAATCCACTTGACTAAGGTCTTAGGAGCTTCTTCAAATGCATCAATTTCCTCTTGAAGCTTGTCCTTGCCTTTTTTCTTGTAGTCTTGTGGTGGAAGATCATCTTGAGCTTGTGTCCCCTTGAAAGAAGTATCATACTTCTCTTGTTGAGGAACAAATTTTGTCTTGGGGTATTGATCTTCTTCCCACTCAACTCCATTGGCATTGAACTTTTGTTCAAAACCAACACCTTGATTCTTCCGGTGCATTCCTTGCTTGCGCACAATTTCCTCGAATTGCTTACTCCTGGCAAGGCTTTTGTACACTCCTTTCTCTATAATTCCCTTCAATAAGCTATTTTCTTTCTCAAGTGTAACTTGACTAAGAGAATCATTAGTGGAATCAAGAGAACTACTAGAAGCAACAATATTGGATTTAGCATGATCATTGTTACTACTAGCGGAAGAATCTTTCTTGTTAGATTTGACTTGAGGCATGTAAGTGGATAAGAGTAAACGCTTGGCAATGTAAGAAGAACTTTTCTTGCGGAGATCATCATTGATTGCCTTTAAGAACTCATGCTCTTGCTCAAGATTGAGCTTTTCAAAGCGTAGCTTCTCATGAGCTCTTAAAAGTTCTCGATGATCTTCGAAGATAGTGTCATGAGCTAACTTAAGAGTTTTTAGTTCTTTAGTTAGAGCCTCAATCTTCTCCTTATCATTGTCACTCGTTTTATCTTGATTAGCATGATTAATTAGTCTTTCATCATAGTATTCATCACTAGAGTTGTCAACAAGCAAATCATCACCTAACAAGTCATCTTCATCACTATTGAAATCAACATACTCGGGGTGTGTTACCTTAGGACCTTTGGCCATGAAGCATCTTCCAATTCCTTCATTTGGTGAGTCAAATATGTCGTAGGAGTTGGTTGACACAAGTGCTAGACCGGCAACACCTTCATCTTGAGTATCTTCGGAGTCGGAGTGATAACTTTTCTCGGAGTGGCTGTCGGAGTCAGAGCCGGATACCCATTCACCAACATGAGCTTGATGTCTTCGTTTTGCGTAGCTCCTTGATGATTTTTCCTTCCTTTCCGAATCCTTGCTTCTCCGTGAGTATCTTCGTTCATAACGATCATCTCTACTCCTTCTCTCTCTTGGTGGTGATTCTTTGCTTCTTCTTTTTGGAGAATCTTCTCTTCTCTTGTAGGGAGCCGTACACTCACTGGAATAGTGTCCGGGTCTTCCACAACTGTAGCAGTTTCGCTCTCGACTAGAAGATCTTTTGTCATTGTAGAACTTGACTTGAAGCTTCTATCTTTGCTTCTACTCTTGTAGAACTTGTTGAAGTTCTTCACCATTAAGCTCAATTCTTCATTGAAGTTTTGTTTCTCACTTGATGATGTAGGGGCTTCACATGAGGCTTTGTAGGCACCACTTGATTTGTTGTGAAGTTCCTCTTTATCCTTAAGTGACATCTCATGAGCAACAATTCTTCCAATCACCTCCGTTGGCTTGAGATCTTTGTAATTGGGCATCATTTGGATCAATGTGCACATGGTATCATATTTTCCATCCAAGGCTCTTAGAATCTTCTTGATGATGAATCTATCGGTCATCTCTTCACTTCCTAAGCCGGCAATCTCATTTGTGATGAGAGCAAGCCCAGAGTACATTTCAGCGACACCTTCACCATCCTTCATTTTGAACTTGTCAAGTTGACTTTGAAGCACATCCAACTTGGATTCCTTGACGGAGTCGGTACCTTCGTGCATATCAATCAAAGTGTCCCAAATTTCCTTTGCATTCTCAAGACGGCTGATTTGGTTGAATTCTTCGTGGCACAATCCGTTGAAGAGAATATCACAAGCTTGAGCATTGTAGTGCAACATCTTCAACTCATCCGCGGTAGCTTCATGGTTTGGTTCTTTCCCATCAAAGAAGTCACCTTGCAAACCAACACACACAATAGCCCAAACGGCGGGGTTATGTCCAAGAATATGCATTTTCATTTTATGCTTCCAACTAGCAAAATTAGTACCATCAAAGTAAGGACCTCTACGGTGATAATTTCCCTCGCTAGACGCCATACTCTCCTAGGTTGGGAAACCAAGGCTATGACCACCAAAAGCTATGGAGATCAAAGCAAATGGAGACCAAAGCTCTGATACCACTTGTAGGATCGAAAGTATGTCTAGAGGGGGGGGTGATTAGACTACTTGACCAAATAAAAACTTAACCTTTTCCCAATTTTAGTGGCAGATTTTAGCTATTGTAGGACAAGTCAAGCAATCATCACACAATTCAAGCAAGCATGCAAAGAGTATATTGGCAGCGGAAAGTAAAGCATGCAACTTGCAAGAATGTAAAGGGAAGGGTTTAAATAATTCAAACGCAATTGGAGACACGGATGTTTTTCCCGTGGTTCGGATAGGTGGTGCTATCCTACATCCACGTTGATGGAGACTTCAACCCACGAAGGGTAACGGTTGCGCGAGTCCACGGAGGGCTCCACCCACGAAGGGTAATGGTTGCGCGAGTCCACGGAGGGCTCCACCCACGAAGGGTAATGGTTGCGCAAGTCCACGGAGGGTTCCACCCACGAAGGGTCCATGAAGAAGCAACCACCCACGAAGGGTCCACGAAGAAGCAACCACCCACGAAGGGTCCACGAAGAAGCAACCTTGTCTATCCCACCATGGCCATCGCCCACGAAGGACTTGCCTCACTAGCGGTAGATCTTCACGAAGTAGGCGATCTCCTTGCCCTTACAAACTCCTTGGTTCAACTCCACAATCTTGTCGGAGGCTCCCAAGTAACACCTAGCCAATCTAGGAGAGACCACTCTCCAAGAAGTAACAAATGGTGTGTTGATGATGAACTCCTTGCTCTTGTGCTTCAAATGATAGTCTCCCCAACACTCAACTCTCTCTCATAGGATTTGGATTTTGTGGAAAGAAGATTTGAGTGGAAAGCAACTTGGGAAGGCCAGAGATCAAGATTCATATGGTAGGAGTGGAATATCTTGGTCTCAACACATGAGTAGGTGGTTCTCTCTCAGAACATATGAGTTGGAATTGTGTATGTGTTCTGATGGCTCTCTCCACGAATGAAGAGGAGGTGGAGGGGTATATATAGCCTCCACACAAAATCCAACCATTACACACAGTTTTCCAATCTTGGTGGGACCAAATCAACAAACTCGGTCGGACCGAAAAGGTAAACCTAGTGACCGTTAGAGATTTTCGGTGGGACTGACATGCAACTCGGTAGGACCGATATGGTTAGGGTTTGGGCATGACGTAATCTCGGTGAGACCGATTACACAAACTCGGTGAGACCGAGTTTGGTAATAAGCTAACCAGAGAGTTGGTTAGGCAAACTCGGTGGGACCGATTTGCTCTTTCGGGGAGACCGAAAAGTTACAAAAGGGAAACAAAGAGTTTACATTGCAATCTCGGTGGGACCGATTCGCTCTTTCGATGAGACCGAAAAGTTACGAAAGGGAAACAGAGAGTTTGCAATCCCATCTCGGTGAGACCGAGATCCCTATCGGTAGAACCGAATTGCTAGGGTTTGGCAGTGGCTTATGACAAGCGAAACTCGATGGCGCCGGATAGAAAGAATCGGTAGGACCGAGTTTGGCTTAGGGTTTAGGTCATATGTGGATATGGGAAAGTAGTTGAGGGTTTTGGAGCTTATCACTAAGCACATGAAGCAAAAGGCTCATTAAGCAACACCTCATCCCTCCTTGATAGTATTGGCTTTTCCTAAAGACTCAATGTGATCTTGGATCACTAAAATATAAAATGAAGAGTCTTGAGCTTTTGAGCTTGAGCCAATCCTTTGTCCTTAGCATTTTGAGGGTTCCACTTTCACATCCATGCCATGCCAATCATTGAGCTTTCCTGAAATAGTCATCTTGGAATAGCATTAGCTCAATGAGCTATATGTTGTTATGAATTACCAAAACCACCTAGGGATAGTTGCACTTTCACTAGGAAAGAGCATGGCAACTCACATCACCATGGGACGCATTGGAGAAGTCTACCACAAGGATCTCAAGGATACTATCTACCAGATTTGTGGGCGCCGAGATGAACACTGGGAGATGATCAGCACCAGGAAGGATAGATCAATTGCAGCTTTTATCCAGGAGTTAAACCAGCACATTCGACGACAGGAGAACCAGATGTGCGCCGACATGATAGATCTGAAGAAGGCTAAGACTAGAATCAAGGAACTGGAGGAAGAACTCAAGGCTACACGTGAAGATTATGAAGAGGAAATTGAAGTATTGGTGGAGAAGAATGACGACCTGATCAAGAAGATTGGAATATTTATGGGAGACCCTACGCCAGTAGATGAAGACGAAGAACTCAAGGAAATTAGCCCGGAAGACTACATCATCATTGACGGCACCGACTTGGAAGCAGATAGTAGCGATGATGACTATGTTGATGAAGCTGGAGCAGATATCATGGAGTCAACGACCGAAGAATATTTCTAGTAGACCACCTCATCAGTAGTAGTAGACCACCATGTAAATATAGTAGTCCAAGCACTTTTGCGATAGATAGATCGATTGTATGCCTTTGTTTGATTGAATGAAGTGAATTGTTTGCTTTTGCCTCATGTGCATATGGGTAGTGTTTTCTCTTTAGACCCCCTCTATTCTTATATCTCATCTTTTCTAAACCCTCAGATGCCTCCGAGACGTGACCTCGGATTTGCCTTTCCACCGGAGCTCACCCAGTTGATCCAGCAGCGGAACACATTGATGCAGTTGCTAGTCCAGAATCAGAATCAGGGGAACAACAACAACAACCCACCACCACCACCACCTGTTGACCACTTAGCCCGTTTTCTTAGGCTGAATCCGCCGGTGTTTTCCTGTAGCACCGAGCCGATAGTAGCAGATGATTGGCTCCGCAAGACAGCTAGGGAGTTGACCACAACAGGACGCACAGATGCGGAGAAGGTGAAGTTTGTCGCACATCAGTTAGAAGGACCTGCAGCATGATGGTGGGAGAATTTCACAGCCACTTTCCCAGTTGACACTGTCACATGGGACTAGTTTCAGTAGGCTTTTCACACTGCACATGTTTCAGTAGGAGCTATGGCCATGAAGAAGCGTGAGTTTCGCAACTTGCACCAAGGAGGAAGGACAGTTGGCCAGTATGTGGAGGAATTTAGTAATCTAGCACGTTATGCCCCAGATGACGTCGCTACGGATGCAGCTAAGCAGGAGAAGTTTTTGGAAGGACTGAATGATGAGTTGAGCATGCAGTTGATGGTAGCAACCTTCAACAACTACCAGGAGTTGGTAGATCGTGCTCTTATGATTGAAGGGAAGCAGCAGCAAATTGAGAATCGCAGGAGGAAGTATGGATAAGGAAAGTACAATTCAGGAGCTCAACAGAAGCCACGTTTTACCCCTAGACCGGGAGGACATTTTCAGCATACTCATGGAGGAGGTAGCTCGCACAATCACAATGGCACCAAGAATGGTAATGGCAATGGAGGAAGCAACGGCCAGAACCACACCAACCCCTCAACCCCAGCCAAGAAGGACTTAAGCCAAGTCACTTGCTTTAAGTGTTCAAAGACCGGACATTATGCCAATGAATGTCCTGAATTGCAAAATGGAAATAGCAATGGAAGTTCTGGGAAGAAGCCGAACCCTTTTAACAGGGGACAAGTGAACCACGTTAGCGTGGAGGAGGTTGAAGCTCAGCCCGATGCAGTAATAGGTAAGTTTTTGGTTAAGTCATTTGCTGCACTCATTCTTTTTGATACTGGCGCATCGCATTCATACATCTCAAGGGGATTTGTGGATAAGTATAACCTACCAACCCAAGCCCTTAGGTCACCCATTGTTGGGGATATTACTACTGGGCGTAAACCGGCCTACCTGGGCCGGGTTAACTTCGTCAGTAGTTAAGTATGTTAAAGCCCAAGAAGGCAGATGAGGGCTCAAAGCCCATGGTCGGTTCAAGGCCTGTAGCCGTAAACCGGCGTTAGTAGTTAAACTTGTATTGTAAGTTAGGAATAAGTAGAGACCAAACCGGACACACCTATGAGTCGGTATTGGGACTTTGTGAACCGACGGGCGTCACCCGTGTATATAAGGGGACGACCCGGCGGCAGTTCAAGGACAACAGATAACAACTCGAGACATAGGCGAAGCTTGTTTGCTCCCTAGTCATCGAAACCCCATCAATTCCATCACAACTAGACATAGGCTTTTACCTTCATCGAAGGGGCTGAACTAGTATAAACTCTCTTCGTCCCTGTGTCCGCTTTAACCCCTTCAAGCTAACCCGTCGCGATGGCTCCACGACTAAGTCCTTTCTGTAGGACATCTGCCGTGACAAAACCATGACAGTTGGCACCCACCGTGGGGCTATCGCACGATGGTTTCAGGTTCTTGGAGGGCCACTTTGAAGGACTCGAGGGCTACGCTGTAGGCCGGATGACTAAGAGTCGTCGCGGCAAGCTCTACATCGACGACGCAGGCTGGGGCCCTGAGACCGGCTCAGTTGAGTACGGGTACCAGGTCCCCTTTGGTGGCATTCACGTTTTCATTGGCAAGATCGGTGAACCGGGCCCTGAGCCGGACATCTGCACCGACCTCGTCGAGACGGCTCAATGTGCGCGATCCGCCCGGGTTAAACCGGCCATGAAGCGTGCCTTCGTGGGAGTCATCCATGGAGGAAGTTATGAGGATGGATCGGAATCTCGCGGCGAGACTGTCGTTTGTTCCGAGGACGAGTCATCGACCGGAGAAACCGAATCTCTTTATCAGCTACAAGACGGCCGGATTGCGGGCTGTTCCGATGGCGACAGTATTCCGGACCCCTCTGATCTGCCCAACCGGGTTGGAATATTCATGGCCGGCACACAAGCAGCGCTTCATTCTTCGACCGTTGCGGCAACAACCTCCAGTTCAGCAGCGGCGACGGCTGCCGGGGCAGGAGGCCCTGTGTGCCCGCCGGCTCAAGTTCTATCAGAGCTATTTGATGCATTGGCTGTGGTTATGGTAGAAGCTAATCCCGCGGATCAGATCACCCAGGCCAAGGCGGATCTGGCAGCTGAGGACACCAGGATGGCCACAGAGCGGGCCGTTCTAGACGCACAAGTCTACAGGCTCATGTTGGACCAAAGCGTGTCGCATGAAGTCATGAGGAGGAAGCACCGATCCCGTTTGCCTCCGGTTTTCGAGGCCAGAGACCTTTTCAACACCCCAGGAGCAGGAACCAGTAATCCGCTGGAGGGAAACCGAGCGGAAGCTCCTGGGACCGGTGCACCGGTTCAGCCTCGTCGGATGGACCCGCCTCGTCAAAACGCCATTATACCTCAGGCTGTTTTAACACCTCCGGGTCACTACTCCAACCCAATGGACAATCTCGTCGCCGCTGCTGCACGGCTGGAGGCCATTCCCATTGAAGGTGACTCGCCGCAGGCAGTAGAGACGCAACGGGTCAAGGAGCTTCTGAGGATAGCTTTGGTCCAATAGGAAGCATACTCGTACAGCCGCGACCAGATCCACTCGACCCCCCATCCAAGCCGGAGCTATAGCGGGCATATGGATGAACCGGCAGTGTCGAGTAATGAACGACGTGGAGCACCCCGTGCCAACAACCCGGCGGGTGGGGCTGATACCGCTCAAGAAGTGGTGGACCGGGCCCGAGCACGCAGGGAGGCCGAGTTAGCCGCACAGCATCAGGCTCGGCAGCTCACGCCGGTTCGTCCAACTATCTCGATCGAACCTGGTGTTACTTCTAGTTCTTTGGGGGTGCCTTGCCTTATCCCCGCTTTATGCAATGTGCGGCTGCCCAAGGATTTCAAAGGCCCGCGCAAAGTACCAAATTACACGGCGGATCAACCTCCAGAGACATGGGTGGAGAGCTATGAGATGGCCATGGAGATGCTTGATGTGGATGACGTGGCGTGTGTGAAATACTTCACCATGATGCTTGAAGGAACGGCCCGTACTTGGTTAAAAAGCTTGCCGGTTAATTCTATCAGTTCATGGGCCCAATTACGAGCCCGGTTTATCAGCAATTTCAAGGATACATGTAAACAGCCTATGTCGATAGTGGACTTAGCTGCTTGCGTCCAGGAGGAAGGAGAGTCAACGACTCATTGGGTGCGCCGGGTTTCACAAGTATTGCACTCATCAGACCGCATCAATGCTGACATCGCAGTATTAACCCTAGAAGGCAACTGCCGATTTGGGCCCCTAAAGCTGAAGTTGGGACGGATGAAGCGTAATTGCACTGACATGGGGACCCTCATGGCCGCTTTGGTGAAGTATGCTAATTCTGATAGTACCAAGGATCCCGAATCTGATGATGACAAGGCAGGGAAGGGAAAGAGGAACAGCAGCTCCAAAGGTCAGCAACATCACTGGACAGGCAATGGTGGTGGAGGCAAGCGTAAAGCGGATGGTAACATGGACTTTGTGGCTAATACCAACGCGCAGGACAATGGCCAGCGACGCAAGGGTAAACCGAAAAATCGCAACGGGGCACCCAACCCTAACCCAGACCGCCTAAACTATCTACTGAGCCAGCCCTGTCCAAGACATGGGACAAAGGAGCGCCAGCAAACCACCTTTGGAAGGATTGTTTCATTATGCAGAAGTTCAAGAATTCTAATGCTTTCCAGTATGATCACGGCTCCGGCGGTGGCTCAGGGTCCGGGCCAGGTTACGGTGGAGGAAATTCCGGTTCAGGATTTAATGGTAATCCGGGCGGACATAATAATCAAAATAGTCAGAACAACCAGGGTGGTTACAACGAACAACAGCAATAGTCAGGTTACCAGAGCAACCCAAAGCAGTTAAGTAGTGGGCAGTACCATGTCTTCACCACTAGCTCGGACAAGCGAGACCGGAAGGTTCAGAGGCGGGCGGTAAATTCTGTTGAACTGGCCATACCCCGTTACCTACGCTGGTCTGAACAGCCAATCATATGGAGCAGACAGGATCACCCTCCACAGGTTGATAATCCGGGTTAGTTGGCTCTAGTGGTGGCGCCTCAGGTGGGAGGTTACAAGTTCACCAAAGTGCTCATGGATGGAGGGAGCAACATTAATATCTTGTACTATGAGACCTTCCGTCGTATGGGACTAACAGATAAAAATCTCAAACCGTCTAATACGGTGTTCCACGGTGTAGTACCTAGAAAATCAGCATATCCTGTTGGTAAGATAGCCCTGGAGGTGGCCTTTGGGGATGATCATGATTCCAGGTCGGAGACACTGACGTTTGAAGTGGTGAAAATCCAAAGTCCATATCATGCCCTGTTTGGGCGACCGACCTACGCCAAGTTTATGGCACGGCCCTGTTATGTGTATTTGCAGCTCAAGATGCCGGGTCACAAGGGGACAATAACGGTTCACAGAAGCCGCAAAATCACTTTGGAGTGCGAGGAAGGAGATGCGGCCTATGCAGAGTCAGTTTGTGCCACCGAGGAGTTGAAGTATTATAAGGACAATGTTGATCCGGCGGACATGACTCCATTAAAGAAGCCAACTACGGAGCATGATCCAGCCCTGAAGTTCAAATCGGTAGCAGAAACTAAGCTTGTTGACTTCGTACCTGGCGATTCATCCAAGCAGTTCAGCATCAGTGCCAACTTGGATCCGAAATAGGAAAGCGCGCTCATCGAGTTCATCCGTGAGAATCGGGACATTTTTGCATGGAAGCCCTCTGACATGCCAGGTGTCCTGAGGCAACTCGCTGAGCACACCCTTAATGTGGATCCTAAATACAAACCAGTGAAACAGTTCCTCCGCCAGTTTAACGAAGAAAGACGCAAAGCGATTGGAGAAGAGGTAGCCAGGCTCTTAGCAGCTGGCTTTATTGTTGAAGTTTTTCACCCTGAGTGGCTTGCCAATCCGGTGCTGGTCCTTAAGAAAAACGGCACCTGGCGCATGTGTGGGGATTACACAGATCTTAATAAGGCTTGTCCAGCAGATCCTTTTGCCCTCCCCCGTATTGATCAAATTATTGATGCTACGGCGGGTTGTGAGCGTTTAAGTTTTTTAGATGCATATTCTGGTTATCATCAGATCAAAATGGCAGTTAAGGACCAGGAGAAGACGGCATTTATAACTCCCTTTGGAGCCTTCTGCTATGTCTCTATGCCCTTTGGGCTCAAGAGTGCCCAGGCAACTTATCAATGATGTGTACAAAATTGTCTTCACAAGCAGATTGGCCGTAATGTACATGCTTACGTGGATGATATCGTGGTTAAGTCTAGGGATAAGGAGACTCTGATTGATGATTTGAAGGAAACCTTTGATAACTTGAGGACATACAAGATGATGCTTAATCCAGACAAGTGCGCTTTGGTGTACCGGCGGGCAAGTTATTGGGTTTTCTGGTGTCCAATAGGGGAATTGAGGCTAATCCGGAGAAGATCACAGCCATCACCTCCCTGGCCAAACCGAAGTGTATCAATGATGTTCAACGCCTGGCAGGCCGGATTGCCGCGTTAAGCCGGTTTATCAGTCGTCTTGGTGAGAAAGCAATCCCTTTGTATCAGATGTTGAAAAAGACGGATCAGTTTGTCTGGAGTTCTGCTGCTGATGAAGCATTTGAGGACTTAAAGCGGCAATTGGCCAATCCGCCTGTGCTTGCCGCTCCCATTGACAAGGAGCCGTTACTGCTATATGTTGCTACTAATGCTCGGGCGGTCAGCGTGGCTATTGTGGTGGAGCGAAAGGAGGCAGGTAAGGAGCATCCGGTTCAACGTCCAGTCTATTATATTAGCGAGGTACTCATTGAGTCCAAGCAAAGGTATCCCCACTGGCAGAAGCTGGTGTACGGAGTTTTTATGGCAAGCTGGAAGCTTAAACAATACTTCCAAGGGCACCCAATTACGGTGGTCAGTTCTGCTCCTTTGGGGGATATCATCCAGAACCGGGAAGCAACTGGCCGGATTGCCAAGTGGGCTATAGATTGGGCCGCACGGTTTGAAGTATGTGCCTCGGACGGCGGTTAAGTCTCAAGCACTTGTTGATTTCATCAATGATTGGACGGAAATGCAAGCACCTGAAGAAAAGCCGGATCACACAATTTGGACCATCCATTTTGACGGATCCAGGCAATTGGAAGGCTCGGGGGCTGGAGTCATATTAACTTCCCCACGAGGTGATAAGTTTTGTTATGTTCTCCGTTTAATGTTCCCTTGTACTAACAATGCAGCTGAGTATGAAGCCTTGCTCCATGGTCTCCGGATGGCTAAGGAGATGAATCTAAGTCGAGTTAAGTGCTTCAGTGACTCGGACCTCGTGGCTCAGCAAGTGTCTGGCACTTGGGACTCCAAGGACCCACTCATGGCAGCATATCGTCGTGAGGTGGATATTGTTGCAGGTCATTTTAAAGGCTATCAGGTGGACCATGTGGACCGGCGGAAAAATGAAGCGGCGGATGCCTTAAGCCGGCTGGGCCCTCAACGCAAACTGGTCCCGCCCAATGTTTTTCTGGATGTGCTGCACAACCCGTCAGTCAAGATCCCTGGTGAAGCGGATTTGGCTATTCCTGATCCGGAGGCTCAATTGGTGGCAGCTCTTCATGTTATTCCAGATTGGGCGCTTCCTTACCTGGCGTACAAGAACTGGGGCGAGTTACCAGAGGATGAGACTCTGGCCCGACAGATAATCCGGTGATCCAAGTCCATGATTATTATCAACGGCGAGTTGCATCATTGCAGTGTGTCAGGAGCGTTTCAACGCTGTGTGTCCCCTGAAGAAGGCCGTGAAATTTTGCGTGAGATCCACGAAGGAGATTGTGGTCACCAGGCCGGTTCAAAATCTCTGGTGGCTAAAGCGTTTCGCCATGGCTTCTATTGGTTAACTGCTCATGCTGATGCGGAGGATCTGGTCAGACGATGTGATGGTTGCCAAAGGTTTTCAAGACGTGCTCATGTACCGGCCCAAGAATTGAGGATGATTCCAATTACTTGGCCGTTTGCGACTTGGGGGCTGGATATGGTTGGGCCTTTCAAAAGGTCCAAAGATAAGAAGACCCACCTCCTGGTGGCGGTTGACAAGTTTACAAAGTGGGTGGAGGCAGAACCCGTTAGCAAGTGTGATGCGGCCACGGCGGTTCAGTTCATCAAAAAAGTGATTTTCCGGTTTGGCTTTCCACACAGTATCATCACAGATAATGGTACCAATTTTTCCAAAGGTGCCATGAAGGAGTTCTGCGAACGGGAGCACATCCGGCTCGACGTTTCATCAGTGGCACACCCACAGTCCAATGGTCAAGCAGAAAGGGCTAATCAAGAGATCTTGAGATGCATCAAGCCCCGGCTCATGGTTCCTTTGCAGAGAACGCCGGGTTGTTGGGTAGAAGAATTACCATCTGTGTTATGGAGCATCAATACAACACCCAACAGATCAACAGGATACACACTGTTCTTCATGGTTTATGGAGCGGAGGCGGTTCTCCCTAGTGATATCCGTCATGATTCACCTTGTGTGACGGCTTATGTTAAAGCGGATAACGAGACAGCACGGCAAGATGCTTTGGACCGGTTGGACGAAGAGCGTGACATAGCAGCCGCCCGATCGGCGATTTACCAACAGGATCGTTGTCGTTATCACAGTCGCCGAGTCAGAACTAGAACCTTTCAGGAGGGAGATTTGGTGCTTCGGCTCATCCAAGATCAGACTGATATGCATAAACTATCCCCACCTTGGGAGGGGCCCTTCGTGGTCAGCAAGAATCTGCACAACGGGTCATACTATCTGATCGATATTCGAGAGCATAAGGACTCACGTACATCAGAGGAGGAGACCAATAGGTCGTGGAACATAGCTCATCTTCGGCCTTACTATACCTGAGCCATTGGCTCTACTTATGTACATATTACGACGATGTATATATTATGATTAAATATAATAAACTGGAACCTCAGCTAAAGCGGGGTATCTGTTCTTTTACATCATGTGTGGTTACATGGAGTTGTTCTAAAGCGGCCTCCGGTTTACCCCTTGAGTTAGCTTTTTAAAAGCATCATGTTATATCACTTGGGGGTTTGTCATGTCCGAACCAATACAATACCTTTTGATAGGCGAGAGCCACCAGATCACTTGGGGACTTGGTCACGTCTGAACTAGTCATGCCTCTTGATCGGCCTAAGGCCACATAATCACTTGGGGGCTTGGTCGAACCTGAACCATTGCCATGCCACTTGATCGGCATAAATGCCACGGTTTCATTTGGGGACCTGGCTGACTAGAACCATAGTTACACCTATCGGGAGCTTGGTCGTGTTTGGCCATGGTAACGCCATCTGATCAGCTCAAATAAGCCTTTTTCTTTGCAAACGGTTTTTTCATTGCCTTTGTTTCACATTTTTCTTTGAAAGCTTTTTCTTTCTTTTTATTGCGTTTTTTAAACCGACAAAATTTTCAGCCGGTTTAAACTGTCAATTGACGGAACACGGTTCATTTCAATCCAGAGACTATTTGCCCGGTTTGATCTTTTGTTAACATCCTATTATGGAGTAACACGGTGTTTAGTATAACCCGGCACGGTTTACATGGTAAACCGGCATCATATACATATAGGAGCTGCTATCTCCTCCAACAGTGTGGGTTTATAAAACTCCGCTTCAAGATTGGCAAAGCCAACTTCACACTCAACGATGGCAGATATTATGTATCTCAAAAATTTGGTCATATACTTAAAAATTTCGGATGTTTTGATTTCATGTATGCAGACATCATATTCCGCCCGACGGTACAACCGCAGTGGCACTTTAAGATTTTTTATTGCCGAAAGTGCTTTGGAAAGTTCATCACCCAAAGGAAAGAGCAAGTTGCAGTAATTATGCACGAAGGCATATCAACATCAAAAGTATCAGCTAGCCTATTACAAGGCAACACGGTGCCCACAATAAGATCATTGTTTTTCGCAAGGGAGAAGCAGTTTTAAACCGGCTTCCGGTTCACGCTTGGCCACCAGCCTAGCCTGATGGTTGTGGATCATCCCGCGCCGCTTCAGCTTCAGTTTCTCTACCCAGTGGCTGGAAATCAACAGTTGTCCAGTCGATTCCCATCAATGCTTGAAAGACAGCTTCATCATGGATCAGCAATGACGGGTCAATATCGGGAGCGTAAGTATGCTTACGGATTGGAGGGATAAGATTTTCCGATTCATGAATTGGTGCAGCTATTCGCTTGTTCTGATTGTCATATCGGGCTTGATAATGAGACAAGTCTGCTTCTTCAGCCAATTGACAAGCTAGCGGACGCACCTCCCGGTTTATTGCTCGCAGATCCGCTTCACCAAACTCTGACCCGTCTTCCTTCAAGCTGGGATAGCCCTGAGCCGCTTCAATAGGATCAAAATCCAGCACCCAAGCTTTTGCCCGGATTAAGGCATTGATCGCACCGGTTCGAGCAGCAGATTTCTTCAGTTCTTCAACCCGGGCAAGAAGCACCGACAGTTTCATCAGAGTGTCTTGAATCAAAGTGGGCCCCGGTTTGTTGTGGGATGCAGTACAGATGATACGCTGTGCACCAGTGTACAGTTGTTCGATCAACGTATAGGCGGCTTTCAATTTCTTCCGCACATCTGACCCCAAGTGACCAATGCATGTCCCTGAAATATCATAAAGGGTTAACAAACCGGCAGCTTTGTAAGACGACAGAATCAATTCAGAAGTCAAATTGGCTTACCAAAGATAGCAGTGGTCATGGCATGCACGTGCCGCTTTATGCTGGTCAGTTCATCCGTCACCGGTTTTAGTGCAGCCTCGGCATCCTCTGCTCGTTTGATTAAAGCGGACTTTTCAGTGGCCCAATCCGCCTGCTTCTTCTTGAAGCTCTCCTTAAGCTGTTCCATGGCACTTAAAGCGCTGGCTAATTCCTCTTTTGCTTTCGAGGTTTTAGCTTGTTGGGACTTTAGATTTTCTTGGAGATCGGCGACTTGGCTTTCTTTCGTCTTTAGCTCAGCCTGCATGTAGACAGTTATATGCTTCAGTAAAATGGTACAAGGATTGAAGTGCCAACCACATAACAAGTTATGCCCTTGTCACTTGGGGGCTAATGCATATTTGATCTTCATCTTTCAATTGCTTACAAAGTCCCAAGATCAATACAAGTATTCAACTTGGCACTTGGGGGCTAATGGCTATTTGCTCGTATATATTCTGATGCGGCAATCTCAATCACTTAAAGTCCCGGTTTAACTACGCTAAGTTGAACCGGCCCTTGGGGGCTACATCAGCGAATTTCAAAGCATTAAGATTTATATTAGTAAGTCCCGGTTTGAAAGAAGATTACAAACCGGCCCTTGGGGGCTAGGAGAGTCAGCAAGAATTGAAGCATACAAGCAGGAAAGAGCATATGGAAGTTACCTCATATTTATCTTTCATCATGTTAACCAGACCGGCTTCATAGTCACGACTGGTATACAGCCGGTTTAGGTAGCCAGAATGGATATCTTGGGCGTTCAGAGCAGCGTAAGTCGACAGATCAGCATTCCACTTGCCTTTGCCAAAGGCAGCAAATTCTTCCTTGGCACTATGTTTGGACAAAGCGACAGGATTGCTTGGCTCTGTATGGCCAATGCCAGTAATGACAACTTCATCATCCTTGGCATCGCCGGTTTGCACTGGGCTGTTGGCTTGTCAGTAGGTTTGGTTGGACCGGTGGATTTCTCAATCCGGATGGAACTTGTGGGCTGATTGACAGGATTGGATGTATCAATAGGTCTTTCTTCAGCAATAAGATCGTCATCTTGCTGCGGCGGATCATTGGGTATATCCTCAGGAATAGCCGCTTCAAGATCTGGTGTTTTGCCCGGTTCAAGGACGGCATCCTCTTCGGCCGCTTTGTCCAAGCGAGCCTTCTTGCTTGGCCTAGGCTTGGCCCTGAAAGGAATAACAAAATCAAATACATCATATGTTCCAAGGTAATGTACTACAAATATTATGATAAGTATAGCTTACCCAAGCACCGTTTTGAGCGGTGGCAGTTGAGTAGCCGATGATTCGCCAGAAGATGAGTGAGAGGTAACCTGGTAATCGGGGTCAGATGGATTAAGAGGTTGACAAAACCAGCCCACTTTAGGACAAGTACTAACAAGCAAATTAGAGACCTCTGAGCGGCGTTTCCGAACTGGACTATTCAGTAAACCGGCAGAGGTAACTACCTGGCCGCTGTGCCGGGTGGTGCGACGAGCTTCGTGCTGTTGGGTCTTCATAAGAAATTAGGGTTTTAGTGAAGGCAAAGATTCTGAATCGGAAGAGAGAATAATTACCTCTGCAGCATCAGCGTGGCTGGCTTCGGCATCATCCTGACAAATATCATCATCAATAAGTGAAGGAAATATGCCCTAGAGGCAATAATAAAGGTATTATTTATTTCCTTATATCATGATAAATGTTTATTAACCGGAAACATAATACATGTGTGAATACATAGACAAACAGAGTGTCACTAGTATGCCTCTACTTGACTAGCCCGTTAATCAAAGATGGTTATGTTTCCTAACCATGGACAAAGTGTTTTTATTTGATTAACGAGATCACATCATTAGTTGAATGATCTGATTGACATGACCCATTCCATTAGCTTAGCACCCGATTGTTTAGTATGTTGCTATTGCTTTCTTCATGACTTATACATGTTCCTATGACTATGAGATTATGCAACTCCCGTTTGCCGGAGGAACACTTTGGGTGCTACCAAACGTCACGACGTAACTGGGTAATTATAAAGGAGCATTACAGGTGTCTCCAAAGGTACATGTTGGGTTGGCGTATTTCGAGATTAGGATTTGTCACTCCGATTGTCAGAGAGGTATCTCTGGGCCCTCTCGGTAATGCACATCACATAAGCCTTGCAAGCATTACAACTAATATGTTAGTTGTGAGATGATGTATTATGGAACGAGTAAAGAGACTTGCCGGTAACGAGATTGAACTAGGTATTGGATACCGACGATCGAATCTCGGGCAAGTAACATACCGATGACAAAGGGAACAACGTATGTTGTTATGCGGCCTGACCGATAAAGATCTTCGTAGAATATGTAGGAGCCAATATGGGCATCCAGGTCCAGCTATTGGTTATTGACCGGATATGTGTCTCAGTCATGTCTACATTGTTCTCGAACCGTAGGGTCCGCACGCTTAACGTTACGATGACAGTTATTATGAGTTTATGCATTTTGATGTACCGAAGTTAGTTAGGAGTCCCGGATGTGATCACGGACATGACGAGGAGTCTCGAAATGGTCGAGACATAAAGATTAATATATTGGAAGCCTATATTTGGACATCGGAAGTGTTCCGGGTAAAGTCGGGATTTTACCGGAGTACCGGGAGGTTACCGGAACCCCCCGGGAGCCATATGGGCCTTAATGGGCTTTAGTGGAAAGGATAAAGGGGCAGCCCAAGGTGGCCGCACGCCTCCCCCCTCCCCTAGTCCTATTAGGACTAGGAGAAGTGGCCGCCCCCCTCTCTCTCTTTCCCCCTCGGGGAATCCTAGTCCAACTAGGACTGGGGGGGGAGTCCTACTCCCGGTAGGAGTAGGACTCCTCCTGCGCCCTCCTCCTGGCCGGCGGCCCCCTCCCCCTTGGCTCCTTTATATACGGAGGCAGGGGGCACCTCTAGAAACACAAGTTGATCCTTGAGATCGTTCCTTAGCCGTGTGCGGTGCCCCCTGCCACCATATTCCACCTCGATCATATTGTAGCGATGCTTAGGCGAAGCCCTGCGGCGGTAGAACATCAAGATCATCACCACACCGTTGTGCTGACGGAACTCCTCCCTGATGCTTTGCTGGATCGGAGCCCGGGGATCGTCATCGAGCTGTACGTGTGCTAAGAACTCGGAGGTGCCGGAGTAATGGTGCTTGGATCGGTCAGATCGGGAAGACGTACGACTACTTCCTCTACGTTGCGTCAATGCTTCCGCAGTCGGTCTGCGTGGGTACGTAGACAACACTCTCCCCTCTCGTTGCTATGCATCACCATGATCTTGCGTGTGTGTAGGATTTTTTTTGAAATTACTGCGTTCCCCAATAGTGGCATCCGAGCCTAGGTTTTATGGTTTGATGTTATATGCACGAGTAGAACACAAGTGAGTTGTGGGCGATACAAGTCATACTGCCTACCAGCATGTCATACTTTGGTTCGGCGGTATTGTTGGACGAGACGACCCGTACCAACATTACGCATATGCTTACGCGAGACCGGTTCTCCCGACGTGCTTTGCACATAGGTGGCTTGCGGGCGACTGTCTCTCCAACTTTAGTTGAACCAAGTGTGGCTACGACCGGTCCTTGCGAAGGTTAAAACGGAGTCTATTTGACAAACTATCGTTGTGGTTTTGATGCGTAGGTGAGATTGGTTCTTACTTAAGCCCGTAGCAGCCACGTAAAACTTGCAACAACAAAGTAGAGGACGTCTAACTTGTTTTTGCAGGGCATGTTGTGATGTGATATGGCCAGGACATGATGCTAAATTTTATTGTATGAGATGATCATGTTTTGTAACCGAGTTATCGGCAACTGGCAGGAGCCATATGGTTGTCGCTTTATTGTATGCAATGCAATCGCGATGTAATGCTTTACTTTATTACTAAGCGGTAGTGATAGTCGTAGAAGCATAAGATTGGCGAGACGACAATGATGCTACGATGGAGATCAAGGTGTCGCGCCGGTGACGATAGTGATCATGACGGTGCTTCGGAGATGGAGATCACAGGCACAAGATGATGATGGCCATATCATATCACTTATATTGATTGCATGTGAGTTTTATCTTTTATGCATCTTGCTTTGATTGACAGTAGCATTATAAGATGATCTCTTACTAAATTATCAAGAAGTGTTCTCCCTGAGTATGCACCGTTGCGAAAGTTCTTCGTGCTGAGACACCACGTGATGATCGGGTGTGATAGGCTCTATGTTCAAATACAACGGGTGCAAAACAGTTGCACACGCGGAATACTCAGGTTATACTTGACGAGCCAAGCATATACAGATATGGCCTCGGAACACGGAGAACGAAAGGTCGAGCGTGAATCATATAGTAGATATGATCAACATAGTGATGTTCACCAATGAAACTACTCCATCTCACGTGATGATCGGACATGGTTTAGTTGATTTGGATCATGTGATCACATAGAGGATTAGAGGGATGTCTATCTAAGTGGGAGTTCTTAAGTAATATGATTAATTGAACTTAAATTTATCATGAACTTAGTCCCTGTTAGTATCTTGCTTGTTTATGTTGATTGTAGATAGATGGCTCGTGCTGTTGTTCCGTTGAATTTTAATGCGTTCCTTGAGAAAGCAAAGTTGAAAGATGATGGTAGCAATTACACGGACTGGGTCCGTAACTTGAGGATTATCCTCATTGCTGCACAGAAGAATTACGTCCTAGAAGCACCGCTGGGTGCCAGGCCTGCTGCTGGAGCAACACCAGATGTTATGAATGTCTAGCAGAGCAAAGCTGATGACTACTCGATAGTTTAGTGTGCCATGCTCTACAGCTTAGAATCGGGACTTCAACGACGTTTTGAACGTCATGGAGCATATGAGATGTTCCAGGAGTTGAAGTTAATATTTCAAGCAAATGCCCGGATTGAGAGATATGAAGTCTCCAATAAGTTCTATAGCTGCAAGATGGAGGAGAACAGTTCTGTCAGTGTGCATATACTCAAAATGTCTGGGTATAATAATCACTTGATTCAATTGGGAGTTAATCTTCCAGATGATTGCGTCATTGATAGAATTCTCCAGTCACTGCCACCAAGCTACAAGAGCTTCGTGATGAACTATAATATGCAAGGGATGAACAAGACTATTCCCGAGCTCTTCGCAATGCTGAAAGCTGCGGAGGTAGATATCAAGAAGGAGCATCAAGTGTTGATGGTCAATAAGACCACTAGTTTCAAGAAAAAGGGCAAAGGGAAGAAGAAGGGGAACTTCAAGAAGAACGGCAAGCAAGTTGCTGCTCAAGAGAAGAAACCCAAGTCTGGACCTAAGCCTGAAACTGAGTGCTTCTACTGCAAGCAGACTGGTCACTGGAAGCGGAACTGCCCCAAGTATTTGGCGGATAAGAAGGATGGCAAGGTGAACAAAGGTATATGTGATATACATGTTATTGATGTGTACCTTACCAATGCTCGCAGTAGCACCTGGGTATTTGATACTGGTTCTGTTGCTAATATTTGCAACTCGAAACAGGGACTACGGATTAAGCGAAGATTGGCTAAGGACGAGGTGACGATGCGCGTGGGAAACGGTTCCAAAGTCGATGTGATCGCGGTTGGCACGCTACCTCTACATCTACCTTCGGGATTAGTATTAGACCTAAATAATTGTTATTTGGTGCCAACGTTGAGCATGAACATTATATCTGGATCTTGTTTAATGCGAGACAGTTATTCATTTAAATCAGAGAATAATGGTTGTTCTATTTATATGAGTAATATCTTTTATGGTCATGCACCCTTGAAGAGTGGTCTATTCTTATTGAATCTCGATAGTAGTAATACACATATTCATAATGTTGAAGCCAAAAGATGCAGAGTTGATAATGATAGTGCAACTTATTTGTGGCACTGCCGTTTAGGTCATATCGGTGTAAAGCGCATGAAGAAACTCCATACTGATAGACTTTTGGAACCACTTGATTATGAATCACTTGGTACTTGCGAACCGTGCCTCATGGGCAAGATGACTAAAACACCGTTCTCCGGTACTATGGAGAGAGCAACAGATTTGTTGGAAATCGTACATACAGATGTATGTGGTCCGATGAATATTGAGGCTCGTGGCGGATATCGTTGTTTTCTCACCTTCATAGATGACTTAAGCAGATATGGGTATATCTACTTAATGAAACACAAGTCTGAAACATTTGAAAAGTTCAAAGAATTTCAGAGTGAAGTTGAAAATCATCGTAACAAGAAAATAAAGTTTCTACGATCTGATCGTGGAGGAGAATATTTGAGTTACGAGTTTGGTGTACATTTGAAAAATTGTGGAATAGTTTCGCAACTCACGCCACCCGGAACACCACAGCGTAATGGTGTGTCCGAACGTCGTAATCGTACTTTACTAGATATGGTGCGATCTATGATGTCTCTTACTGATTTACCGCTATCGTTTTGGGGATACGCTCTAGAGATGGCCGCATTCACGTTAAATAGGGCACCATCAAAATCCGTTGAGATGACGCCTTATGAACTATGGTTTGGCAAGAAACCAAAGTTGTCGTTTTTGAAAGTTTGGGGCTGCGATGCTTATGTGAAAAAGCTTCAACCTGATAAGCTCGAACCCAAATCGGAGAAATGTGTCTTCATAGGATATCCAAAGGAAACTATTGGATACACCTTCTATCACAGATCCGAAGGCAAGACTTTTGTTGCTAAATTTGGAAACTTTCTAGAGAAGGAGTTTCTCTCGAAAGAAGTGAGTGGGAGGAAAGTAGAACTTGACGAGGTAACTCTACCTGCTCCCTTACTGGAAAGTAGTACATCACAGAAAACTGTTTCAGTGACACCTACACCAGTTAGTGAGGAAGCTAATGATAATGATCATGAAACTTAAGATCAAGATACTACTGAACCTCGTAGATCAACCAGAGTGAGATCTGCGCTAGAGTGGTACGGTAATCCTGTTCTGGAAGTCATGCTACTAGCTCATGATGAACCTACAAACTATGAAGAAGCAATGGTAAGCCCAGATTCCGCAAAATGGCTTGAAGCCATGAAATCTGAGATGGGATCCATGTATGAGAACAAAGTATGGACTTTGGTTGACTTGCCCGATGATCGGCAAGCGATTGAGAATAAATGAATCTTCAAGAAAAAGAGTGACGCTGACGGTAATGTTATTGTCTACAAAGCTCGACTTGTCGCAAAAGGTTTTCAACAAGTTCAAGGGGTTGACTACGATGAGACCTTCTCACCCGTAGCGATGCTTAAGTCTGTCCGAATCATGTTAGCAATTGCCGCATTTTATGATTATGAAATTTGGCAAATGGATGTCAAAACTGCATTCCTGAATGGATTTCTGGAAGAAGAGTTGTATATGATGCAACCAGAAGGTTTTTTCGATCCAAAGGGAGCTAACAAAGTGTGCAAGCTCCAGCGATCCATTTATGGACTGGTGCAAGCCTCTCGGAGTTGGAATAAACGCTTTGATAGTTTGATCAAAGCATTTGGTTTTATACAGACTTTCAGAGAAGCCTGTATTTACAAGAAAGTGAGTGGGAGCTCTGTAGCATTTCTGATATTATATGTGGATGACATATTACTAATTGGAAATGATATAGAATTTCTGGATAGCATAAAGGGATACTTGAATAAGAGTTTTTCAATGAAAGACCTCGGTGAAGCTGCTTACATATTAGGCATAAAGATCTATAGAGATAGATCAAGACGCTTAATTGGACTTTCACAAAGCATATACCTTGACAAGATTTTGAAGAAGTTCAAAATGGATCAAGCAAAGAAAGGATTCTTGCCTGTGTTACAAGGTGTGAAGTTGAGTAAGACTCAATGCCCGACCACTGCAGAAGATAGAGAGAATATGAAAGATGTTCCCTATGCAACAGCCATAGGATCTATCATGTATGCAATGCTGTGTACCAGACCCGATGTGTGCCTTGCTATAAGTCTAGCAGGGAGGTACCAAAGTAATCCAGGAGTGGATCACTGGACAGCGGTCAAAAACATCCTGAAATACCTGAAAAGGACTAAGGATATGTTTCTCATATATGGAGGTGACAAAGAGCTCATCATAAAAGGTTACGTTGATGCAAGCTTTGACACTGATCCGGACGATTATAAATCGCAAACCGGATACAAGTTTACATTAAACGGTGGAGCTGTCAGTTGGTGCAGTTCTAAACAAAGCGTCGTAGCGGGATCTACATGTGAAGCGGAGTACATAGCTGCTTCGGAAGCAGCGAACGAAGGAGTCTAGATGAGGGAGTTCATATCCGATCTAGGTGTCATACCTAGTGCATCGGGTCCAATGAAAATCTTTTGTGACAATACTGGTGCAATTGCCTTGGCAAAGGAATCCAGATTTCACAAGAGAACCAAGCACATCAAGAGATGCTTCAATTCCATCCGGGATCTAGTCCAGGTGGGAGACATAGAGATTTGCAAAATACATACGGATCTGAATGTTGCAGACCCGTTGACTAAACCTCTTCCACGAGCAAAACATGATCAGCACCAAGGCTCCATGGGTGTTAGAATCATTACTGTGTAATCTAGATTATTGACTCTAGTGCAAGTGGGAGACTGAAGGAAATATGCCCTAGAGGCAATAATAAAGTTATTATTTATTTCCTTATATCATGATAAATGTTTATTATTCATGCTAGAATTGTATTAACCGGAAACATAATACATGTGTGAATACATAGACAAACAGAGTGTCACTAGTATGCCTCTACTTGACTAGCCCGTTAATCAAAGATGGTTATGTTTCCTAACCATGGACAAAGTGTTGTTATTTGATTAACGAGATCACATCATTAGTTGAATGATCTGATTGACATGACCCATTCCATTAGCTTAGCACCCGATCGTTTATTATGTTGCTATTGCTTTCTTCATGACTTATACATGTTCCTATGACTATGAGATTATGCAAATCCCGTTTGCCGGAGGAACACTTTGGGTGCTACCAAACGTCACAACGTAACTGGGTGATTATAAAGGAGCATTACAGGTGTCTCCAAAGGTACATGTTGGGTTGGCGTATTTCGAGATTAGGATTTGTCACTCCGATTGTCGGAGAGGTATCTCTGGGCCCTCTCGGTAATGCACAACACATAAGCCTTGCAAGCATTACAACTAATATGTTAGTTGTGAGATGATGTATTACGGAACGAGTAAAGAGACTTGCCGGTAACGAGATTGAACTAGGTATTGGATACCGACGATCGAATCTCGGGCAAGTAACATACCGATGACAAAGGGAACAACGTATGTTGTTATGCGGTGTGACCGATAAAGAACTTCGTAGAATATGTAGGAGCCAACATGGGCATCCAGGTCCCTCTATTGGTTATTGACTGGAGATGTGTCTCAGTCATGTCTACATTGTTCTCGAACCGTAGGGTCCGCACGCTTAACGTTACGATGACAGTTATTATGAGTTTATGCATTTTGATGTACCGAAGTTAGTTCGGAGTCCCGGATGTGATCACGGACATGACGAGGAGTCTTGAAATGGTCGAGACATAAAGATTAATATATTGGAAGCCTATATTTGGACATCGGAAGTGTTCCGGGTGAAATCGGGATTTTATCGGAGTACCGGGAGGTTACCGGAACCCCCCGGGAGCCATATGGGCCTTAATGGGCTTTAGTGGAAAGGAGAAAGGGGCAGCCCAAGGTGGCCGCGCGCCTCCCCCCTCCCCTAGTCCTATTAGGACTAGGAGAAGTGGCTGGCCCCCCTCTCTCTCTTTCCCCCTCGGGGAATCCTAGTCCAACTAGGATTGGGGGGGGAGTCTACTCCCGGTAGGAGTAGGACTCCTCCTGCGCCCTCCTCCTAGCCGGCGCCCCCCTCCCCCTTGGCTCCTTTATATACGGAGGCAGGGGGCACCTCTAGAAACACAAGTTGATCCTTGAGATCGTTCCTTAGCCATGTGCGGTGCCCCCTGCCACCATATTCCACCTCGATCATATTGTAGCGGTGCTTAGGCGAAGCCCTGCGACGGTAGAACATCAAGATCGTCACCATGCCGTTGTGCTGACGGAACTCCTCCCCGACGTTTTGCTGGATCGGAGCCCGGGGATCGTCATCGAGCTGTACGTGTGCTAAGAACTCGGAGGTGCCGGAGTAACGGTGCTTGGATCGGTCAGATGGGGAAGACGTACGACTACTTCCTCTATGTTGCGTCAACGCTTCCGCAGTCGGTCTGCGTGGGTACGTAGACAACACTCTCCCCTCTCGTTGCTATGCATCACCATGATCTTGCGTGTGCGTAGGAAATTTTTTGAAATTACTGCGTTCCCCAACAATAAGACGCATGAAAAATAAGCCAAGTGAGTCAAGCCCTACCTCAAGGTCCGGATTATCCACATCATCATCAGGGGCCAGATTAGAGGATGCAGTGGTTCTTTTCCTGTGGGAAGTCTTCTTCACAGCTTTAGTTTTTTGCCGGGTTGCTGTTTCCGGTTTGTCTGGTTTTTCTGGTTTCTCCTGCGGCAATTTCTTGCTCCAAAACGGATCATTGCCCTGGTTACGCAGACACTGATATTAAACAATGACCAGATATATCAATAACAGATTCAGCAAAAAGAAAAATCAAAGTCTTTTAGCTGGCGGTTTGTTGGTGGCACAGAAGGGAAGCTGGCCGTTTTTAGCACAGATGTGTTCCGGTTCATTCAGCATCTTATTCACCACCTCTGTGATTTCTTCATCGTCGAGCTGGATGTTGGAATGTCACAGTGGGTCATCAACACTGCCAGTATACTCGCACATCAAACCGGAGCGCTGACTCAGAGGCAGTATGCTCCATGATATCCAACAGCGAGCAAGATCAACCCCTGTTAAACCGTTGGCCATAAAGGCTCTGAGCTTCGACAATTGAGGAGCATATTTTCTTCTCTCCTGGGTAGTCAACCTTTGCGGAAAGGGGTGAGTATTGCTGAGCCGCTCCGGACGAAAGCCAGGCAAGGGATTCTCACCAGCAGGGGAGGTGTCTTTGTAATAGAAACATGTCTGATTCCACTCTTTGGGGTGGCTGTGCAGTTTGGCGTGAGGGTATGTGACCTCTTTCCTTTTCTGAATTGCCACGCCACCCAACTCCGTGTTGGAGCCGTGAGTAAACTCAGTACGTCGGTTTAGATGGAAAAGGTCTCTGAACAATTCCACTGTGGGCTCCTCTTGAAAGAATGCCTCACAGAGCACTTGGAAGTGACACATATTTGTAACAGAGTTGGGCCCAGTGTCTTGTGGATGGAGTTGGAAATCGGCTAAAACATCCCGGTAAAATTTAGAACCGGGCGGTTTAAAGCCCCGGGCTAAGTGATCTACGAAAACAACAACCTCTCCTTCTTGAGGTGTGGGAGAGCATTCTTTGCCAGGAGCCCTCCAATGGATGGTATCTTTGCTGCCTAAAGCGCCAATCAGGACTAAATCCTCCAGTTGAGCCTCTGTGACGCGAGAAGGAACCCAATTGCACTCATATACTTGCTTGGCCATGAGGAAATCTACAAGGTAGAAGATCCCGGTTCAAAAATGCATTGATCAAGGTACATTGGTATGTGCAATGTTAAACCGGAGACAGATCTATCTAAACCGGAGTTCTATGAAGTAACAACGTCTGGCAGTTCAACAAGGGGACTAATGGTATATACCGGTTTGGCAATTTTTTCTACAAAGTTAAACCGCCTGGTCTAAACATTGAAGTAGATGAGTAAGTTTACAGAAACAGATTTCACAAGACTTCTCTACAGCGACGGATCTGAAGCATGTTCAGAAAAGAAGGAAAATATTCAAGGTTCAGAAAAGAACAGTACTAAATCAATGGGCAGAGATACATATAGATCTATGGTCTCGAAGCAGGAAACTGAAGGAGGATGCTAAAACCTACCGCTACATAGAGCAAGGATCCACAGATGCATCCAGGAGCTAGTATATGAACATGAACAGGTGATGAACACTGCAAGAACACAAAACCCTAGAACAGATCTGTGTTGAGAAGAGTAGAAGGCTTACCAGAGTTGAGGAAGACGCGGAAGGTTGCCACGGTGCTCTGGTGCGTTCAGGTTGATGCAGCGGCCAAGGTTGGTGCAGAAGTTGACGGCGGCGGCGAGCTCCGAGGCTGGCGGCGCGAGGAAGACGAAGAAGAAAGGCATGAAGGGGAGAAAAGAAATGGCCCTTCGGTCCTATTTATAAGGCAAAGGGACATGTGTCAGGCGCGACAATCAAGGGGCCACGAAACGGAGCTGTCACCTCGATTTCCGCAGATCTATTAAACAAGGAAGCATAATGGATAGCTTCGTTATGACAGGTGACGTCACTCCGGTTTACAACGATCAGAGAAGATGACATCACGACGGTTCAACAAACTACAAGAAGATATTGAAGATGAAGATTTTTTGCTAAAGGATTGACATGAACATGCTCAAATCAATCTGGGGCCTAATGTTGGGGATATTACTACTGGGCGTAAACCGGCCTACCTGGGCCGGGTTAACTTCATCAGTAGTTAAGTATGTTAAAGCCCAAGAAGGCAGATGAGGGCTCAAAGCCCATGGTCGGTTCAAGGCCTGTAGCCGTAAACCGACGTTCGTAGTTAAACTTCTATTGTAAGTTAGGAATAAGTAGAGACCAAACCGGACACATCTATGAGTCGGTATTGGGACTTTGTGAACTGACCGGCGTCACCCGTGTATATAAGGGGGCGACCCGGCGGCGGTTCAAGGACAATAGACAACAACTCGAGACATAGGCGAAGCTTGTTTGCGCCCTAGTCATCGAAACCCCATCAATTCCATCACAACTAGACGTAGGCTTTTACCTTCATCGAAGGTGCCGAACTAGTATAAACTCTCTTGCATCCCTGTGTCCGCTTTAACCCCTTCAAGCTAACCCGTCGCGATGGCTCCACGACTAAGTCCTTTCTCTAGGACATCTGCCGTGACAAAACCACGACACCCATGTTAGTAACCTCGCCAGGAGCAGAGTATGTGGCTAGTCTATGGTGTGATCGGTTACCATTAAGGATTGGTAACTATGTTTTTCCCTCAGACCTAATAGTATTGGAATCCCAAGGATTGGATGTCATATTAGGCATGGATTGGTTATCAAAGTATGAAGGGAATATTGAGTGTGCTAGTAAGTCAATTTTGCTTACCACACCAGAAGGGAGAAGGATCAAGTATGTATCCCGGCATGTGCCAAAGAGGACTCAAGTAAATTGCCTAGAAGGAGTTGTGCAGGAGGAAGTACCATTGGTAAGGGATTTTCCTGATGTTTTTCCAGTGGAGTTGCCAGGCATGCCACCGGATAGAGATATTGAGTTTTTGATTGAGCTATTGCCAGGCACAGGGCCAATATTAAAGAGACCATATAGGATGCCAGCAAAGGATTTGGTGGAAATTAAGAAGCAGATTAAGGAGTTACAGGATAAGGGATATATTTTCCCAAGTTCTTCGCCTTGGGGATCGCCAGTACTTCTAGTGGAGAAGAAGGATGGATCGTTAAGGATGGTTGTTGATTATTGAGGATTGAATGAAGTTACGATCAAGAACAAGTACGCACTACCAATGATCAATGATCTGTTTGATCGATTGCAAGAAGCTAAGGTATTTTCCAAGATCAATCTGTGATCAGGATACCACCAGTTGAAGATTCGAGAACAGGATATTCCGAAGACAGCTTTTACCACCAGGTATGGGTTGTACGAGTACACCGTTATGTCATTTGGTCTGACTAATGCACCTGCCTATTTTATGAACATGATGAACAAAGTGTTTATGGAGTTTTTGGATAAGTTCGTCCTAGTATTCATTGATGATATCCTGGTTTATTCGAAGAATGAAGAGGAGCATAAGGAGCATTTGCGTTTGGTACTTGGAAAGGTCAGACAACATCAATTATATGCCAAGTTCAGCAAATGTTAGTTTTGGTTGAAGGAAGTAGGATTCCTCGAACACGTTATATCTGGAGAAGGTATAGCAGTAGATCCCGCTAAAGTTGAAACCGTGACCAAGTGGGAAGCCCCAACAATAGTTGGAGAGATCCGGAGTTTTCTTGGACTCGCAGGATACTACCGGAGATTTATTGAGAATTTCTCAAAGATTGCGAAGCCTGTGACTGAGTTGTTGAAGAAAGATACCAAGTTCATATGGAAAGACGAATGTGAGGCTAGTTTCCAGGAGTTGAAGAAACACTTAGTTACCTCACCAGTGTTGATTTTGCCAGACCAAACCAAGGATTATGAGGTGTATTGCGACGCTTCACGTCGAGGACTTGGAGTAGTGCTTATGCAGGAAGGGAGAGTTGTTTCATATGCCTCAAGACAACTGAAGCCTCATGAGTTGAATTATGCTACACATGATTTGGAGTTAGCAGCCGTAGTGCATTCTTTGAAAACATGGAGACATTTCCTCATTGGAAATCATTGTGAGGTGTACACGGATCATAAGAGTTTGAAGTACATTTTCACACAGAAGGAGTTAAATCTCAGATAAAGGAGATGGTTGGAGCTTATCAAGGATTATGATATGAAATTGCATTATCATCCTGGGAAGGCTAATGTAGTAGCTGACGCATTAAGCCACAAGAGCCATGTCAATACATTAATGCCGGGAGAAATACCCAAGGAGTTAGCAGAAAATCTTCGTGAACTATGTTTGGAAATAGTTCCGAGAGGCTATGTAGTAGCATTGGAGATTCAGTCAACCTTGATGGATAAAATCAGGGAAGCTCAGAAAGCTGACAAAGGGATTGCCGCTATAAAGGAGAAACTGAGCAAAGGAAAAGCTAAAGGATTTCGTGAGGATGAGCATGACACCCTATGGTTTGAAGACCGTGTCTACGTGCCCAATGACCCAGAGATCAGGAAGTTGATTTTGCAAGAGGCACACGACTCACCGTATTCAATTCACCCAGGAAATACCAAGATGTATTTGGATTTGAAGGATATTTTCTGGTGGACCGGAATGAAGAAGGATATTGCGGAGTATGTAGCAGTTTGTGATGTATGTCAGAGAGTAAAGGCAGAGCATCAGAAGCCAGCAGGATTGTTACAACCATTGCCGATACCCGAATGGAAGTGGGATAAGCTAGACATGGATTTTATCACGGGATTACCTAGGACTCGTTCAGGCTATGACTCGATTTGGGTTGTAGTTGATCGATTGACGAAGGTAGCTCATTTCATCCTAGTAAAGACCACTTACACTAGTGCTAAGTTGGCAAAGATGTACATGACCAGAATAGTATGTCTGCATGGAGTTCCAAGGAGTATCGTATCGGATAGAGGAACCCAGTTTACCTCAAAGTTCTGGAAGCAGTTGCACGAAACTTTGGGAACCAGGTTAGAATTCAGTACAACTTTTCATCCACAGACAGATGGATAGACCGAGAGAGAGTCAATCAGATTTTGGAGGATATGCTAAGAGCTTGTGCGCTAGATTATGGATCTAGTTGGGACGATAATTTGCCATATGCAGAGTTCTCTTACAACAATAGTTACCAAACCAGTTTAAAGATGGCCCCTTTCAAAGATTTGTACGGAAGGAGGTGCAGGACACCGTTGTCGTGGGACGAAGTTGGAGACCGCCAGTTGTTTGGACCTTACTTGATTAAAGAGTCTGAACAGAAGGTGAAGTTGATTCGCGATAGGCTCAAGGTAGCCCAGTCCAGACAGAAGAGTGATGCGGATTCTAAACGCAAGGAGACGGTTTACGAAGTTGGGGATAGAGCTTATCTTTGAGTATCTCCACTTCGAGGAACAAAGCATTTTGGAGTTAAAGGGAAGTTAGCGCCACGATTTGTAGGACCATATCGAGTTTTGGAGCGTATGGGAGAAGTGGCCTACAAGTTGGAAATGCCCGAAGGATTGTCAGGAGTACATGATGTGTTCCACGTTTCTCAGTTAAAGAAATGTCACGCGGAGATGGCTGACATACCGTTGAGAGACACAGTGCCTTTGGAAACTATTTAGTTGGATAACGATTTGACCTACGAGGAGAAACCAGTCAAGATTCTCGAGTTGCCAGCCGAGTTACTCGCAGCAAGGTTATTAAGTTTTGCAAAGTTCAGTGGAGCCACCACACGGAGGATGAAGCCACCTGGGAGCGAGAGGAAGATCTGCTCAAAGACCACCCTCACCTATTTTCTAGCCAACCCGAATCTCGAGGGCAAGATTCATCTTAAGGGGGGTAGGTTTGTAACATCCCAAATTTTCAATTTGGAATGTTATACATTAGAGCATCATGCATATCATATTTTATTTTGCATTTTGGTTGATCCTAGAAATTCTATGCAACTCAATGACCCACGGAGAGAGTTGGGGATTTCGTTATTTTCATATTTGAGTTTTCTCAAATTTTGAGAATAGGATCATTTGATTTTATTTATTTTATCATCAATTATTTCTATTACAAAAATATGAGAGAGGGAATAAAATGACTTTCCCAAAATAAAGAAATATTGAGGATTTAATAATAAAATCAAATAAGATTTTATTTCAGAGTTTTTCGGTGTTTTATTTGAATTTAGGAAAAAAGTGCGTTTTTCAAAATTGCATTTAGGGCCCAAATAAATGTTCACCTTGTGCGGCTTGATTTTAGAAGCCCGTGAAAATTTAGTTCGGAATTTTTCGAGTCCGTTTAGTATTTCTTTTTATTTTTCTTCCGAGCGGAATAAATTAAAAAAAATGCGAACCGACTTAACGAGCGGTGTCCGACCTGGACACCGACCCAGGAGGCCTTTATAAGCCGAGGCCCAGCCCCGGGGAGAAACCCTAGCCAGCCCCAACCCTAGTCGCCGCCGTCCTAGCCGCCGCCACCGTCGTCCGCCCCCGCCGCCGCCGGATTTCACCGCTGAGGTTCGTCGCGTCTCGTTTTCCGTGCCGAAAAAAAGAGAATTTTTTTCGGCGTTCGTCATTTTTTTTCTCGGATTAAATCCGCGACTTTTTTGTTCGCGATTCCTGATCCGATTTTCGTTTTAGTATAACTTTTCGCTCGTTTATCGGAATCAGGCAATTCAAGCGCCTAGAGTTTCGTCTCGAAACCCTCTATCCGAATAACCAACTTAAACACGATTTTTCTACTGTAAAATTTGCCCTAGATCCAGATTACTAGAACGAAGTTGTTTTCTTTCGCCGTTTGTCTTTCGTTGCTTCGTTTGATTTGATTCTTTTTGCCAACCGGAGTTCTTAAGTTGAACCTTCTGGTTAGATCTCTTATTTGAGTTTTACCTGTCCATTAGATGAGTACTTATTGTATGCTTGTTTGTTTGTTTGCGATAGAGTACCCGGAGTGCGCCGCCTGTTACTTCGAATCGTTAGGTTTCGCGGATCATCAGCAAGGCAAGTAACACTTTGATCATACCTTTCCTACTACCCAGTTTTATTGCATTAGTTCAATCCTCACACATTGCATGATTAGGATCTAATTAAACTGTGGGATGGGAAGTAGATGAGGTAGTACCTATTACCTGTTTATTAACAAACCTTTGGTAGTTACTTCTACGTTTGCTTATTATGCCATGCTATGCTAGTAGACGTGGATTGGGTGAGTGATATCCATGACATATGTGAGTTTGTTAATTAATGGTTTATCTAAGGTGGCAACTTAAACACACATCTGGGTGGATTGAGGCACCTGGGTATTCCAGGACTTGCCTATTTTCTTTTGGACCGCCACCCAGGCTCAAAGGGATCATGCGACTATTCATACTAGAAACTTCCGTGTGCAGCCACAAGCTATTATGGGCTCTAGCATAGTTGACTAAGTTGTGCGAACTCTTACAGTGGTAGACTAGCAGATGTAGGGGATGTAGGTGGTACGGTCTACCAGATCATAAGGTGCTAGCGCTTCTGAAAGACTATGTCTCGGTCATCCGTCTTCTCAAACACCCTGTAGTGCGAGAAACCAAACGGAGGCGATCGAGTTTTGTGGGGAAAAGTGCGCAAACCTCTGCAGAGTGTAATAAACTAATCATGGTTAGCCGTGTCCCCGGTTATGGACAATCTTGAGTATCTAGTACCTGGATTATCATGTGAATCTCAACATGTTACTCTAAATTAATTTTGTTGGGTTATGTTTAATGATGATGCTTAATTGGGATTGAGAATGCTGTCAACCATTCTCAATGTTTAACAACCACCATGATAGTAATTAAATTTATTCCTTTGAAGTAGGGAAAAATTGGCTTTACGCAAAACTGTAACCATAGAGCTTTCCACCAGCCAAATATGCATATAGTATAGCTGTTTCATTCCATTACTCTCTATGTGTTACCTTGCCAGCATATTCCATGTGCTGACCCGTTTTCGGGCTGCAACGTTAATGTTGCAGACTTTTCAGACGATGATTAAGGAGTTTTTAGGTCGTGGTTCTATACTCACTGATGCCGTTGGAGTTGATGGACTCACTTATCTTCCAAGCCTTCTGCTATTATCGTTATTAGATGGCCTTAAGCCATATTTATTGTAATAAGTTCTCTTATGAGACACTCGATGTAATAAGTGTGTGATTGCTACTCTGCTATAAGTCCTCCGAGTACTGTGTGGTGTCAGCATTACTGATCCAGGGATGACACCAGAGCACAAAGATCAGACTGTTTGAGGTCTGGTCGCTACAACCAGTCATACGGGTAATTATTTCGAATTCCTGCCATACTGAGTTTGGAAAAGTTGACATTGACTCAGTTTGTTGTGCTATTTTGTAGGTCATATGTTTGAATCCATCCAAAAGTTTTCTCACTACCATGGTGTTCATCATATACATATGAATTTGTATTAAAAAAGTAGCGTGGATACAGTGAAATGCGAAATCCACGTTAGAATTGGAGATCGCTACGTGACACACACTCTAATTCAAATAACTAACTACATGACACACACTCTAATTCAAATAACTAATTATGTGACACACACTCTAATCCACGTTAGCATGGGTACCATTTCGATTTATTTTCAAATAACTCATTAATTAATTTATAGTACTCCCTCTGTTCACTTTTATAAGACCTTGAAGACATTTCAGACAATGTGCAAAACAGTTCATTTTAAGTTGTCTGAAACGACTTACAAAAGTGAAGGATGGAGTATCTCGTTTTGAATGACTAATTATTGCAAGGAAAACACGGACATGGTAATACATACAGATTCGTTTGCAAATGAAAGAAGATTCGTTTGCATTCTCAAATGTAGGTGCACCACGCAGACCAGGGTCGTGTCGGGGTGGACGCTGCTTCGGTGCCTTAAGACACCGAAGCATAGTCCGTCGGGGTGGTCGCGTGTGTCGGACGGACGCGTAGCACCCAGCCACCCACCCT
>NC_041382.1:587258392-587380973 GCF_002162155.2 Triticum dicoccoides | reverse complement strand
ACATGGTAATACATACAGATTCGTTTGCAAATGAAAGAAGATTCGTTTGCATTCTCAAATGTAGGTGCACCACGCAGACCAGGGTCGTGTCGGGGTGGACGCTGCTTCGGTGCCTTAAAGGCAACTGCCTTTGGGTCACTGACATGTGGGCCAGCCACCTGTTGGGCCCACATGTCATGGACACAAAGGCAGGTGCCTTAAGACACCGAAGCATAGTCCGTCGGGGTGGTCGCGTGTGTCGGACGGACGCGTAGCACCCAGCCACCCACCCTCCTCCCCCCCCAAAAAAGGACGGCGACAATATAAGTTCGCGCTTCCACGTTTTAGATTGAAATATCCGGCGGCCCCAATTCCAGTCCTGCAAAATCTCTCTTCTCCACCGTCCCCTTCCGCGCCCAGATTGCTCAAATCCCTAATTCGCCGCCAACCCTCGAATCGCCCCTTGTCTCGTCTCTTTCCCCACCGTTCCCCACCTCTGTGCTGGACGACGACGACGGTCATGCTTCACCACCGCACCGGAGCTACCTCATCTACGCCCTCGTCCACCGCACCGGGTGGTCCACCGACAACGTCGGCCACCACAACCGACGTGCCTCACAGACACCGAGTTCCACCGCATCAGGTGCGCTTCACCGATGCCGTCTCCCAGCTCACTGGGGCTACTTCACCGAGCACATCGTCGCACCTCCGCCCCCCGAGGCCGTTGGGGCTTCACCAACGGTCTCGTCCACCGCATCGTAGTGCTCCGCTGCCACTCAAGATCTGCATCCGTGCGTGGCCAGCCAACACCAGCGCATCACCCTCAACGGCTCTGAAGTGACCCGCACTCTAGCTAGGCGAGCATGCCCAAACGCCGGCCCGAACTAGGTATCCACACATCACTCCCTTGTGCACTGTTCTGACGATGTTTGGATATCCTTTCACTGCTCTCTTAGCTTACACGCCTATGCAACTCTGACTTTAACTCTTATTTCTTCTGGAGATATCATCTAAAACAAGCAAATCCATGTTTTAGCGAAGCATGACGCCGCTACGGGATCTGGTACACATCCTGCACACCCATATAACCTTGTAAGTATCTGTCCTCCGGTACAACATCAAGGTCGATTCCTCTTATTTGATCAACCATTCGCCGTGTCAAAAATGCAGAGGTGGATGCAAGGAGCACAAGGCGTGCACATCCAAGCAAGTGGTAACATGGACTTGTACATGGAACATCCCAAGCGCAAGCAGAGCTGCAGTGAGCCTGTACAATGAGCTAGCGTAAGTCCCTGCATTTCATTTAATTCGTACTGGCATTCGTGCATGATTTGTGTGTAGTGGCTGATCCACGAATTCAAGTTACTAGGGGCGAACATTTAACTTAAAAAATACGAAGGCGCTTGCACCCCGGAAATTAACATAACTTGAGAAATGTGAAGCTACATGCACTTTGAAAACCAGCTAATGATCCAAAGTAGTTCAGATTATAAACACTAAATGATGCAAGCACCCAAAAACAGAAAATGCAACATGGTGTACAAGGACTACAAACATGGTCTGTACCTGCTTGAATTATTCGTTCTCTGGCTGAAAATATCGAAGTGTAATTGCACATATAACCAGTGCGCAAACTGCATATCAATATATCTATCCTACACAAGTATGCCAATAGTTTCAAACAACAGATTAGAAAAGTATTTATGCTATGTTGTCATGATACAGGGACTTTCTGGTAGATGGCCTCGACGTTTCCTCAATCTATGAAAATGCACTATAATTTGATTGTCATCAATCCTACAAATCTCTGTCTCTCTCAACATAGTAGATCATCATTAGACACTAAATCCTTCAATGAGCTTGCAAAATGCTTGCATTAGATCCCTCATTAGACACTATATGTTCATCACCAGGAGCATGTAAAATGTTTGCATCAAATCCTTCATTAGCAGTCTGTTCATTAGACACTTCAGGCTCAAGAACAACATGAACTTGTATGTTTGCACCGGAAACTTGATTAGATACATCAGATTCAGTCAGTTCAGTATTGATTGGGGGAGTTATAAAATAAGTAGAAATTGGTTTCATTTTCTCATAGATTCCCTACATACAAGCAGTTTTACAACACCGTCAGGTTTAACTATTGGCCAGAAATTGAAGAGTTGAATTAGATATAATCAGGGATGTGATGTACCTGCTCGTTGCGCATGCTACTCTTACAATCTGCGACTGTCCATTTGCGCAAGCTCGATGCCATGCCCGTGCTGCCGCCGCTGCCTCCCACGCAGGCTACACCCAGGGTTGGATCTTCATCTTCTTGTCCTTCCGTTTGCTTGAAGCCCGGCGACCGCCCTCCAACGAGGGTGCGAGGAAGTGCTGTGTCGGCCTGTCCAGCAACGGCTAGGTTAGGAGCAAACCAGACTGGAGGTTGGAGCGAATGAATTGGGATTTTTCCTGTTGTCAATCAATATGGGAGGTGCTCGTTTGGGCCGCGAGCCTGCTATAGGGCCTGCCTTGCACTTATGTTATTGGCCCATCCAAATTGAAACATTTTTCATCATTTTTTACATTCCTGCTCGTGCGTTGGGACGAAGAAAACTAGCGTGGGCCAACCTGGACGACTCAAACTAGGTGCACACTTTCCAGCCACCTGAGGCGGCCGCCCATACCAGCCCCTATGGTGGCGTCACCCCTTTTTGCGTGTATGATTGGATAGTGAAAAATATTCTAGTGGCGCTTTTGATTTACCCACAGAATGGTTGAATTTCTTGTTTCTATGAACTGAGTTCGCCAGTAATGTGAAGGATGCCAGTCTTTTCATCCTATTGTAGATTGCTTAGATCTCGATATGCCAAAAGTAATCGCATGAAATATACAGTAAAAGCTAGTGTGATGTGTTTGGCTACAACTAGTCTGACTACACGTCCTCATATAACATATCAAGGACGCACCATCTTACCAGATTAACCATTCGACTTACCCATGCAGTGTGGGAAGAAAGAAGTATTGGGACTGCGTATCCAAGCAATTGATGCCATGGACTCCTTCGTACAACCTTGTAAGCGAAAAAGAAGTTACAGTGTGCCTGTACAAAGAACTAGCGTAAGTTCAGTTACCTGCTTCTCGGAATTTTAGTGAGCCACTAATTGCAAAATTGTTCAATTACGTTGCTTGGCTTAATTTAGTTTGCTACTGATTACATAATGGCACAGCCTGTTAATCATATTGTAGACTGCGCCTATCTATGTGTTTGATACTTACTGTTAAGAATTACCTGTTTGCCTTAACTTAAATACCTACTTGTTTGTTTAACTGCTTTGCTGCTGCAACAGCGGGTTACAATGATGTTAATAACTACTTTTCAGCATCCAATTAAAACTCTTTAATTCCTTGTTTGTTTAACTGGTTTGCTGTTATAACTCCCAGTTGAGATGTTTTGCTAACTTCAACTTTTCTGAATCCAATCGGAACTTTAATGGCAAAACAGGTTAGCCCAAGATCAAAGAGCGAGGTCCCCATGGACGTTGCATCATCCCACAGCAGTGGCACTGGCCCAATCGTGCATTATGAATTGTGAACTACTGATGATCTAGAGGCTAAACTAGTGGTAGAAAGAGATTCTGCTTCTGCACTTAGAGATGAAGTTGACATGTTGAGGAAGCCAACAGCACAATCACAAGCAGTACTCAAGACAACCATTAAATATTTGGTGGATTTCAAAACAAAGCAAGCTGAGACTGACCAGATTGTTAAGGTCCTGAAGGAAAAAAGGAAATTAAATTCCTACTTGGTAAATCATAGGTGAAATGTTCTTTCCATAGTTGAATAACCTTTGTGTTGTATGTTCATGTAATCAATCAAACCATTTGTTTTAGAGATCATGTAATAATTGTTTTTTTGGTTTGTAATTTTATTTGAGCACAAGTCTGTATTAATCATGTAATAATCGGGCTGAATGTGCATTCAGCAATAGTAGTAGTATAGATGGACCATATGTGGCACGCATCAGAAAGGGACAAGATGCTGGCTAAAAAAAGGATGCTGTTGTAGCCAAAAAAAAGTACAGCGGCGTGGCTTATGTATGTTAGTTGATATTATTGATCCATATACTCTATAAGTGTTTATATGTCTGTTAGTTCAGTACATTCTTGGTTGATTGACTCGGTATTGGAATCTTGATACATCGCTTGTGTACATATCTAAATGGGAGTACACATTATGCTGCGTGTGACATTTGAGTTGGACATGAAGTGTCCCAAATATTCGAATTCACGTTAAACTGGATTCTACTTTCTGAATTTGAGTATCGGCATTTGTAAACCATATTCATATATGAAAGTGGAATACATCTTTGTCGTCCTTTTGAAGATATATAAAAACACATAGAATGATTTATAAAGATTCATATAGGAATACAAAATGGATTCTAATTTAGTTGCCAGGGTAAACGTGGATGCTTATTGTCCCAAAATTCGAAAGAAGCAGCAAAATGTCCACTCCCACGTCGGCTGCCCGAAGCCAAGTGTTTGGGAGATGGAAATTACTGTCTACCCATTACATAGAAAATCCATCGGCCCGATTTCCACTACTCTAAATAGGGGTAGGTTAGTAACTTCAATTAGACGTGACACGACCGCCTCTGAGCCCATTCCGACACGGTGGGCGTCAAACATGGGTGGCAAAACTCATTTGATTCAAGCTTGTCTGAAAGACCTCTGTTTCTCCCTCCATTCCCCATTCATACACGGTGGGCGGCAAAACAAACTCGACTCGGCCGAAATCGATGTAGGAAAATATTTTCAATAGGGGCAGGTTTGTAACTTCACTCAGACGTGTCACAACCACCCTACCTGTCAGCCCCGTTCATACACAGTGGGCGCCAACCATGGGCGCCAACCACCCTCTCCTTGCCCGAAATCGCTCTGGGCAAATATTAGCGAGATGCGAGATTACCGTCCTATCCCCAACCGACGAGACGTCCAAATTTTAAACGGGGGCTAAGTTCATAACTTTCCCATATTTCAGACAGGCGCATCCCAAAAACATGGTTTCCCGTACCTCTCCCTCCATTTTCCCATTCATATACCGTTCGCGCTAGAACACCCCATCCCCACACCAGCCTCCGTCCGCCACCCCATCCATCGCCGCCGTCCTCCACCACATCCATCGCCACCGTCCTCCACCATGCTGGAGTGCCTACCAAGTCCGCGTCGTCCACTGCTAGAGATGGCCGTTTCTCATCCACGGCGATAGACCAATAGCCTTGTATCACGTCGTCTCGCTTCATCGGCGCCGTCGTCCTCTTTGCCGGGGCCGCTCACACGACCTTCTCTTCCACCGCAACGGGACTTATCCCCCGATGCACCCGTCTACCATCGCAGATCTGCTTCAACGCCACCGACAACCATCGCTCCCCCGATGCCTACACGGCGCCGCAAGAGAGGTGGTACTTCATATCTCCTCAACTTTTTGATCTCAACCAGAAAATAGATCTTAACTTGGTTACTCTACTTTCTTTTCAGCTCTTAGAATTTAGTTCTTAGTTCGAAGCAAACAATGGATGCTAAATATCATTTCTCTGGTTTGCAGCTTCAAATCTGCCATGGCACAGCCATAATACGATTTAATTGATCATGCTTAGGGATTAATTGGTCATGGTTCCGTGGTGGTTTCTTTAATAGAAATCGGAGGGGAAACCCTCTTTTGCTAAAAAAATATGCTTAGAGTTTCCCCCTTTTATGATCACTATACGATCAGAATACGTGCTTCATGTCATAATAACACTGCTCCACCCATCAAGCTAAACAAGCTTAGTTGTTCAAATACGAATATGATATTATTAAAACAGAGTTGTTTAATTGGTCAGCTAAATGTTCCTAAATTAGTTTCGAAAATTCATGTTCGTCGCTCGAGTGTGTATCTCTACAGGGTGCCCACGGTGGGCCGGCCCACCCTGTGATTTTGGGTCGTCCCAGGCCCCGATTCCCCTCTATTCTGATGCGCGCTTCCGATCTCTACTCGCCCCCAGCCGCCTGCCTCGCCGGCGACTTGCCGTCCCTAGACGGCATGACTCTAGGAGGAGACGTCGGACTAATAGGAGGCTAGGAGCCACTCGCCCAATAGCATCACCGCTGCCCGGGCGCGCCGCCGTGCCTACCTTCCCAGTCCGTTCAGGGCTCAGGCGTGCAACACCCACCAAGCCAACCCGATTTATCCTGAGATACGTCCTCAACACTCAGCAGCCACTCCTCATCACCCATTTTCTAATTGATTCATTACTCATTAGGCAGGACTTTCATTAGGGTTTGTTGTGGGATCCGTGCTACCTACACTTAATGGTTCAGATGTATTTCGGTAATCTTTAGTACCTCTAAAGTTCACAGGGTTTTCAAAATTCCGGCCCTTGGAATAGATAATCTAACTACTTTTTATGTTTTCATGAATCTCAGATTCTGAACAACATCATAATGATTATGAGCTTGCGCACATTAAAAGAATAGAGCAGAACAATGCCATGGCTGTCAAACTTGGCATTAAGGGACTAAAATAAAGTCTGGATGCAATGCAATGCAAATGCTCTCCACCTATAGATTCATGCTCAGAATATGATCCTAACAGTGATTCTGAGCTAGAGGGGGACCTAAGTCAATGTAGCTCCCTAGTGGAGGAGTCAGAGGAAGATGCCCTATCTTATTCACCCATCAAGGTACTTGCTCTAACTTTCCAAGGTTACATTGCTCGCACATATCTTGCAACTGATGCTTTGCAATGCTTCTACTTTGTTGAACTGCCATTAGCTTAGTTTACACATCATGTATGTGAATACGCCCTGCCTATCCATTTTCAGTACATATTCCATCTGTCATCATACCATATTTATCCATTCAAATGCTGTTCTTGTGTATCCGACATTCAAAAGGAAGAGGGCGATTGCTGATCATGGAGGAGCACAAGCAAAGTATTTGGAAAATGTGGTGGCACCTGATAAATCAAATAGCCCATTAGGTGTAGTTGCAATATCACCTGACCAACAAAATACCCCAACTCTAGCAGACTCTAGCCCTACTACACTGGTCATTTCTGATGCCCCAACTCAGCAGACCCCAACTGCAGCAAACAGTATGATTATGCCAGTTGACATAGCACCAACTGTACGACGCAAAACCCCCATTCTAGCAAAGAGTACACCAAATCCAGTTGCCAAATCCCTTTTCGAACCAGAGAGAGCCCCAATTGCAGCAAATAGGACCCCTGTTCCATTTCTTCCCAGTTTAGGAGATGAAGCTTATGTTGTTGTCAGGAACTTTGTGCGCATCTTTCCTTCATGGAAAGATTATACCGTAGACATAGAACAATTTCCAGTCTTCCTCCGCAACTTACGTGTAAGTAATGTACTAATGTTATTCATGGTCATTACTGCATATGTTTCTGCTGACAGAAGACACAAGATTTCATTCTTTTAAATAGGCGAGGAACAAACTAGATTGTGATGACGAGCAAGGGTTGGTTGCGCTTTTCAAGCACTTGTTGATGAAGTATCGTTCCTACCTGAGGCATGCGCACTTTGATGGCAAGCCTCTGAACAAAATTTATGTAAAGTCTCCGTTGCTACATTTATCTGACGGTGACTGCAATAATCTTGTTACACATTGGTCTCGGCTGCAGCGTAAGGTATTGTCTATGATATCACATCACAATTTGAACTACATTTCTGCATTTGCCTTAATGTCTCACTTGTACGAAAACTGTTAGCAGAAGAACATTCATTCTCAAGGGACCACAAAATCTCGCAACTATATTGCACACTGCATTGCTCTTGTGAGTACCTCTTGCCCTGTATGACCATACTTACTTTCATAGCTGTTTGATTATGTAGCATCACTGCACATGTTAGCCTCGTAATCGTCCATTTGGTGGACATTATAAGATCCGTATGGACTCTTACATAAATTTAGAATCAACCCAATGCTTTTGAAGAGGTTTAGCTCTGCAGTCCTCTTGTAAGGACTGAACGTGGTCTATCACTTTACTTACATTAACAGCTTCTCCCTCCGTCCCATAATATAAGAATGTTTTGTATAGTACACCAATGTTCAAAACACTCTTATATTATGGGAAGAGGGATTGGTTCATTTTGTAGCATTCTGCATCTTATCTCCCTCGCCCACCATTTACTAAAAAGGATCAGATCTATATTTAATCTTACCAACAAGTAGAATACACAGACAATGCCAGTGCAGAAGTGTAGCCCATTGCTCTTGTCAGTACATTTTGTCCTGTAACGCTTGTACTTCCAGGGATTGGTAGTTGATTATGTAGCATCAATCTGCATCTTATCTTCATTATCCTCTATCCCTCCCAGTATTATCATATCTATAATTACTCTCTACAAAATGTAGAGTACATGCAATGCTTATGAAGAAGATTCTGTGCTGAAATTCTTGAGTTATCCTTCCCTTGACATGGAGAAGGGCATTATAAAGCCAGCGTTAACTGTTAATGTAAGTCAGTCCTTCTAAAGCCTTTATCCTCAACTGCTATTTAATTTGCTCTTACTCCCTATCATTTACTGCTGTTTAGTTTGTTGTTTCTACCAAAATGCATGTTCGTAAGAACCGTAAGTTCTAAGTTTTACTTGTAAAACCAAATTCCTTATTCATACCATGCACATTACTTAATACTCCCTATATGTATGCTTGTTTTTGTGGATCTATAATCCAGTGTGTGGTGAAGCAGCCCATGTTTGCACCTTGTCATCTCCTGTTTTATCTTACTGATGTGGCTGATGATATGAACAACATGCCATGCACATTATCCAAAATAGATACAATGATTTTCTTTACCCTTCATCTATGCTTGTTATGTTGACATGGTAATCCAGTAGTGTGGTGAAGCTCCCCGCACTATGAACAATGCCAAATTATGCTATTGATATTTTGAACTTACTCTTTATTTTCTAATTTGAAATTGGATAGAATTGACAGAACAGTTATCATCTTTGTTTATACATGTGCAAAACCTGTCATCTCTCTGCTTTGTTTTAGGGAGATATGCCTGATGGCATGCACAAGTCTGTTGAAGGCTGTGAGACAAACCCAACATATATTACAGCAAAGAAGGCAAAACATCTTGAAGATAGCGAGACAATCCCAAAGTCTTGTCTTGATGCAGTGTTCAAGTTACTTGAGACTAACAGTCAGACAAGCTCATAGAATTCGTTGTCTGAATTAGTTCGACTTCTTCAGTCCCAAGTTCTAGCAGAAAGGCATTCTGCAACTCAACTTCGACTTGAAGTCGTATCTCTAAGAAAGATTGCGGAGAACACCAATCAGAACCTCATCGCTAAACAGCTACACCTGGAAGCTATGACCGACATGCTAGGCCGGTCTCACAGCCTTGCTCGGCAGCTTGGGTAGCAGTTCCCCCACAAGGCTAACCTTTCTTGAACTGTCTTGGAAGTGGTCTCGGTTCAGTATTATTTTGTTACGCTGCAATGGTGCCCAGTTTTTGTAATCTGCTTCTTCGTTGCGCTTTATGATCACTGGTGGTGAACTTCGATGCCCAGTGGATGTAATATACCTTAAATCCTTTATTGTATAGTGTAGGTTTATTCTTAGTTACTATGCCGTAATTTCTTTATTGTATAGAGTAGGTTTGTTCTTAATTCCTACTAGTTACTGCCATCATTCGCTATCTAAAAAAATCAGATGTAGTCGACCGGACCGAAACATTCGACTCTAGCGGGCCAGGTTTTTAGCGGGCCTGAAACATGCCAAACAGCTCACGGGCCGGCAGCAGCCCGAAATGAACCCCGGCCCATGATTGTGCGAATCAAATCACGGGCTTTTAACAAGCCAAAATTGTCTCGGTCCTTGTTTGGCCCAATCAGATATCGGTTGCGAGCAGGCCGGATGCAAACCGGGCCGTAGTTAGGCCCAACTATATGACGGGCTTTTAACAGGATGAAATTAATATAGGGCCGAAATGTTAAACGGGCCCTTAATAGGCCAAAACTAATATCAGGCCGAATTACTTAGTGGGCCTTTAGCAAGTGGGCCCAAAAGCATAGTGTCCAGTTGATGGGCCGAATCTGATATGGGCCATAATTGAGCCCAAAGCCTCTTAAAGGGCCGGACCTGATCTGGGCCGTAATTTGGCCCAGAATGTGGTAGGCTTTTAACAGGCCGGATCTCATATGGGCCACTATTAGGCCCGGAGCGTGGCAGGCCATTAATGGACCGGATCAAATATGGGCCGGCATTTGGCCCAAAACATCGCAGCCAGTTAATGGGCCGGCCTACTAGGGTCCTCAAAATCTTGTGGGCCTACAGCTCGGTCGGCCCATTAATGTCGGCGAAATCTCGTGGGCCTTTAGCTGGGCTGGCCCATTATGATCCGCAAGAATCTTGTGGGCCTTTACCTGGGCCGGCCCATTATGGCACACAAAAATCTTGTGGGCCTTTACCTGGGCCGGCCCATTATGGACCGCAAAAACTTGTGGGCCTTTAGCTGAGCCAGCCCATTATGGTCCGCAAAATCTCGTGGGCCTTTAGCTGGGCCAGCCCATTATGGTCCGCAAAATCTTGTGGGCCTTCAGTTGGGCCGGCCCATTTAAACTTGATGGGCCGGTCCACGTGTCAACATATCATAGGCGCGTCTCGCCCATTGGATGAGTGACACCTGTGCCAACGCGGACCTGACATGTGTCTCCTCCAGCCAATGATGATTTTACACGTGGAAAATCCCCATTGGTCGGGGATGTTAATGGTTTATCGGATCCAAAACCCGACCCAATAGCTTAACGGCGTTCTGTTATGGTGGATGCCACGTGTCGGTCACCGTTGATGAAAGCACTTCTGTGACGCGCGATTTATCGTCCTGGAAGTGGACACTTCCGTGATGATAATTTTGGTAATGTCATGGAACACTTCTACGACAGCACAGGTATGACTATCTTGATTTCGTCATAAATTTGTCATGGATGTACATGCATGACAAAAAAGTGACCTACTATGACAAACATGTATCATCACGGAAGTGTATTTTTTTGTAGTGAATGTGCGCAACCGCAAGATGCATGAAGAGCTGGCGATGAACAATGTCAAAGATGTGGCCGAACTTTATGTTTTGGCCGGTAGGTGCGCTTGAGCTGAAGAGGGGAGGAAGTACCCTGGCGAGGACACCGGTGCGGAAATCGACTCCACAGACAAAGGCACAACCACCCCGACGAAGAAGGGTCGGCACTGCAACAGGAAGCGCAAGGGCAAGACCGTGCTTGCCGTCGAGGGATCTGAGGACATCGACGCTGCCAAGAAGGCCAAGGCAGACGACCTGGCAAGGAAATTGTCGGGTGCGCTGCTGGCCGGGCCTTGGCGGCTGCCGACAAGCTAGGAGGCTCCGACAAGCAATACTGCAAGATCCACCGCACTAAGGGCCATGACCTCCAGAACTGCCGGCAAGTCGAGCTGCTTGCTGAGAAGCAAAAAGCCGAGTATGAGAGGCGGGACAAGGAGAAGGGCCAGGATGGTGCCGAGGGATCTGGCAATAAGCGTGGCGGCCAAGGAGGTCGCCGCGGAAAGGATAACAAGTAAGAGAGGCCTGCTCGGGGCCGCGACAAGAAGCAAGGAGATGATGATCATGACGAGGACGACGAGTCCGGCGAGCATGAGTTCCAGAAGGCTACGGAGGCCATGTGTGTCGACGGTGGCGCCTCGCTGCACACCTCGCACGCCAGCTCAAGTAGTGGGCGCGTGAGATCACAGCAGCATAACCATCACTCGATGCTCAGAAGCCACTGAAGTGGTCCAGCACGCCTATCATTTTCGACACCGAGGACCACCCTAATCGCACAACTGCGGTCGGGTGTTTGCCATTGTTGGTCTCACCAACAATACACAAGCTCAAGTTGACGAAGATGCTAGTTGACGGAGGGGCCGGTCTGAACTTGGTCTCACCCTTGTGATCAAAAGGTTGTAGATTCCTGATGGAGACCTCGAAGAGACGTGCATGTTTTAAGGGGTCAACCCGGGGAGGAGTCAGCCGAAGGGTAAGGTCAAGCTGCCTGTGACATTTGGAGGTGAGTTTAATTACAGGATGGAGAGGATTGTTTTCGATGTAGCCGAGATCCCCTTGCCCTACAACGGGATCCTTGGCCGCCCGACAGTAGCCAAGTTCATGGCGGCGTCACATTACGCCTACAACACACTGAAGATGCCTAGGCCGATGACCAGCATCAACGACCCCTCCAACAAGAAGGACGCACTGATCTGCACCGACCAACTCTACCGGGAAGCAGTTGCAGCAACTGCCGCCAAGGCACTTGCTCCTGCTGCTGGGGTCCCGGGAGAGAAGAAGACCGACAAGACCTCTCGCACCCACTCCGGCAAGCGCACCTCTTCGGAGTGTTGTGCTCCTGTCGAGGACATGCCAGAGAGCTCCACCGGCAAGAGCAAGAAATCCAGAGCTGCAGCACCTGAGACCAAGAAGGTGTCCGTTAAGGAGGATGGCACGAGAGGGGATTTTACCATAAGCTCCACCCTAGAGAGCAAATAGGAAGGCGCGCTCATCACCTTCCCGCAGGGGAATGTCGACGTGTTTGCATGGCAAGCATCTGACATCCCCGGTGTTCCCAGGGAGGTGATTGAGCAGCATCTTGTTGTCTGTCCTCATGCACGACCCGTCAAGCAGAAGGTCAGGAAGCAAGCTTTGGAACGGCAAGAGTTCATTACAAAGGAGATCAGGAAGTTGGAAGCGAAAGGCTTGGTTGGAGGAGTACTCCATCCGACGTGGTTGGCCAATCCGGTGGTGGTGCGCAAGGCAAATGGGAAGTGGAGACTATGTATTGACTACACAGATATCAATAAGGCTTGTCCCAAGGACCCTTTCCTGTTGTCGTGCATTGACCAAATTGTTGACTCCACGGCTGGGTGTGATTTGTTATCATTCCTTGACGCCTACTCAGGATACCACCAGATCTTCATGACAAGAGAAGACGAAGAGAAGACAACATTCATCACCCCATGTGGTACGTATTTTTTTATGGATGCCTTTCGGGTTGAAGAGTGCTGGCTCAACATTTGCAAGGGCAGTCCAAATTGGTTTTGAGCCCCAGCTGCATAGAAATATGGAAGCTTATATGGATGACATAGTGGTCAAAACCAAGGACAGGGCAACACTTGTACAAGATTTGGAAGAGACGTTTGCAAATCTGCGCAAGATCAACCTCAAGTTGAACCCTGAGAAGTGTGTCTTCGGCGTTCCGTCCGGCAAACTTCTCGGGTTCTTTGTGTCACAGCATGGGATCGAGGCGAACCCAGACAAGATCAAGGCTATTGAGCAGATTGAGGCGCCCAAGCGGATCAAGGATGTGCGTCGGCTCACTAGCTGTGTTGCCGCCATGAGCAGATTCATCTCCAAGTCTGCTGAGCGTGCGCTTCCCTTTTTCAAAATCTTGAAAAAGGCGGGCCCAATGGTATGCACCCCAGAGGACGAAGCAGCGCTGCAGGATTTGAAGAAATACCTCTCCCCTACACCGATACTGGTTGCGCCCAAATTAACCACAAGAGCCGTTGCTTCTATATCTGGCGGCAACGAATCAAGTGGTCAGTGTCGCGCTAGTGGCGCAGAGGGAGGTCGATGAAGAGGCAGTGGCAACGGTAGGACTGGCGGATGGCAAGCCGGAGCTCCCCCCAGTAGGGCCTAGTGCCGGCAAGGCAAGGCCCCCGGCAGAGTCTGATGCTAGCGGAACAGGGCCTGCACAACCAAACAAAGTGGTGCAGAAGAAGAAAATGATGCAGCACCCGGTTTACTTTGTTAGCTCCCTCTTGCAGGGGACTAGGTCGAGGTACTCTGGTGTGCAGAAATTGCTCTTCGGCCTCCTTATGGCCCCGAGGAAGCTACGCCATTACTTCCAAGCACACGAAATCATCGTCGTGACCCGCCTCCCATTGCAACGGATATTGCATAACCCAGAAGCAACCGGGAGGATTGTGGAGTGGGCCGTGGAACTGTCGAGCTTTGGTTTGAAGTTTGAAAGTACTTCTACAATCCAAAGCAGAGTCTTGGCGGAGTTCATTGCCGAGTGGGCCTCAACACCTGATGAAGAGATCTAGGAGACCACCCTCCCCGACAAGGAGACAAGTCGCAACTGGATTATGTACTTTGACGGGGCTTTCTCGCTGCAAGGCGCCGGTGCTGGTGTGCTGCTCGTTGCACCCACCGGAGAGCACCTCAAGTATGTAATCCAGATGCACTTTCCCAGGGAGATGTCCATGAACAACACTTTTGAATACGAGGGGTTGCTTGCCGGTCTCAGGATCGCGGCAGACCTCGGGATCAAGAAGCTCATCATCAGGGGTGATCCACAACTTGTTGTCAGGCAAGTCAACAAAGATTATCAAAGCCCGTTGATGGAGGCCTACGTAGATGAGGTGAGGAAGCTAGGGGAGCGTTTTGACGGTATGCAGGCGGAGCATGTTCCCCGAGTGGAGAACGACATCGCCGACTACCTATCAAAAGGCGCCGCCTTCAAACTACCCATGGAACCAGGTACTTTTGTGCTTTGGTTGACTCAACCATCCGTTGAACCATCAACACAGCAGAACAAGCGAAGAAAATCATGTCCCGGCAAGTACTTTCCTGCTGAGCTCCCAGGAGCCGCCGGCAAAGATGTTGTAGTGGACGCTGAGCCTGCCATGGGCCAACCGACTCCGGCGGGGCGTCAAGCCCTAGCTGTAGGGACAGCCGCTCCCATGGCAGAGCAAATGCCTTTACTCCTTGCCGTCGAGCCCTATGCCCCGGCATGGGCACATCATACTGTCTGATTCCTCCAAACAGGGGAACTCCCTGAGGAGCAGGAAGAAGCGGAGAAAGTAGCCCGTCAGTCTGTCATGTATCAGTTCGTCGATGACGTCCTGTACAGAAAAAGACCAAACGGTGTGAAATTGAAGTGCATTCCCCGGGAGGAAGGACTGGAGCTGTTGGCAGAGATACACGGAGGCATATGTGGCTCCCACATAGGGTCGAGGGCACTTGCCGGCAAGGCATTCCGGCAAGGTTTCTTCTGGCCCACTTCCCTCCAGGATGCAACGGCACTAGTAACCAAGTGTGAAGCATGTCAGTTCCATTCGAAGAAGTTTCATCAACCAACTCAAGCCCTTCAAACAATTCCTCTCTCCTGGCCATTTTTAGTTTGGGGGCTCGACATACTGGGCCCCTTCCCCCATGCTATCGGGGGCTTTGAGTACTTGTACGTTGCAATCGACAAGTTCACAAAGTGGCCGGAGGTGGAAGCGGTAAGGAAGGTGATAGCACAATCAGCCGTCAAGTTCTTCAAGGGGCTAGTCTGCCGCTTTGGTCTGCCAAACAGAGTCCTCACCGACATCGACACACAGTTTACAAGCCACACCTTCATGCAATATATCCAAGACCTTGGCAGCAAGGTCTGTTTTGCTTCCGTGGCACACCCACGGAGCAACGGCCAGGCGGAGAGGGCAAATGCTGAAGTACTGCGAGGCCTGAGGACAAAGACTTTTGACAGACTGCATAAGAGAGGAAGGCACTCAATTGATGAGTTGTCGACGGTTCTTTGGTCAATCAGAATGACACCAAATCGAGCCACCGGCCAGACACCCCTTGCCCTGGTATACGGGGCAGAAGCAGTTCTCCCCACGAAACTCACATACGGGTCACTTCGAGTGCTTGCTTATGACGAGTTTGAGCAAGAGCAGTTGCAGCAAGATGACATGATGCTCCTTGAGGAAGATCATCTTCGGGCGGCTGTGAGAACAGCGCGCTACCAGCAAGCCTTGTGCCGCTACCATAGCCGCAAGGTTCATGCCCGAAGCTTTGAGGAAGGCGACCTTGTTCTTCGGCATGTTCAATCGGCCAAGAATTCCAACAAGTTGACGCCAAAGTGGGAAGGCCCTTATCGGGTAATTCGAGTCACCAGGCCTAGCGCAGTCCGCCTGGAGACCGAAGATGCTATTCCAGTGAGCAACTCCTGGAACATCGAACATTTTTGCAAGTTTTACCCATAAGGCGCAGTTGCCGCCACCCGGCAAGCCACCTTTTGTACAAGCTTTGCCGGCAAGGCATGTAACCCTCTGTACAAAGCCAAGCACAGACCCTGAGCCTAAATAAATGAAGCGCTGGCTCCCTAAGTTTTAGCATGCATGCTAGGTTGAATCTCTCCCTCGGTTAGGGTTAATAGTGCTTAGCGGAGGCTAACCCCTAGCATAGAGGTCGAGTGTGCGTCTCCCTGTTCCTTTCCGTCCTCTTTGGTTCGCAGGGTACATGGACATTTCTGCTGAGCTATTTGGAAGAAAGAGAACAGGCTGACGCCCCGACCCCGACAAGCCAAGGTTGCCGGGGGCTGCAGGTCTAAGGATCCAATCACGACAAGCCAAGGTTGCCGAGGGCTGCGACATCAAATAAGTCTTTCTCCCCCACTCTGTGCCCCTGTATGAACCTTGAACATGTAAGGCTTCGCTCGCTGTCGTACCATCTTGCTCCCTCTGTCCCATGCCCAAAAACCTTACTTTGGGCCGGAACTTGGTTGTAGTGCGATGGGAAGAGGGCGAGCGAAGGGCCTAATCCTACTCGGCCCCTACCTCCGCCAAGGGCGTGAATTTAGCCGAGCCATAGAGCAGGAGGACGGCAAGGCCTGTTGCCGGGATACAATGTTTATCTTAAGATAACGAGGACATGTTCCTCGGTGTGGCCCTCGCCCACGCGCAAGCAAAACCCAGCAAACACCCTTCTTTTCATTCATATGTTGTAAACAAGTACAATTCATACGGAATGAGTACATGAGCGAGGGGATTACAAGGCCTAAATTTTACCAAGGCCCATAAGCTTACCAACTAAAAAAAGATAAGTGCCCCGTGATCCCCGTTCTTGCCCTTTTCCTCCCAGGTGCGGCAGGTAAAGGCAAAAAGGAGGCAACGGGGAACACGTCGATGGAGAGCTTGACGAGGAAGGCCCTCGGCAGGGCGCAAGGCCGAGGGAGGGGCGGCACGGTCAGTCGGAGTCGGAGTCGGCGTTCCCCCGCTCGACACCCTCATCGTTGCTGTTGCTATCCTCCTCATCACTCCCGCTTGAGGAAGAGTCTTCGTCATCGGAGGAGCTCTCCACGCAGCACTTTAGGCAAGTTCTAGAGTCTCCAAAGACCTTGATGGAGAGCAGGCCGTTCTCCATTAATTTGAAATAGAGAACGAGCCCCGCCATCAGGCTGTGGATACGAGCAAAAGTCTTCCATCCGCGACGAAGGTACATGACGTGAGGGGCGGGAAAGTCGACGTCAACCTCCGTGCCGCCGTTCCCGCAGCCCCTCATATGCAACCTCAGGGTCTGGGGCGGATCGATATCCATCTTCCGAGCGAATGGAGCAGGGAGATGAAGGCGACGACGCGGTGGGTGGCGCAGCCTGATGAAGAACTCACGAGGCTGGTCCCCGACGTGGCCCTCCATTGGAGGAGGCATCGCTGGCGGAGGCAAGGCCGGTGCGCTGCCCCGTCCCCCTCTTCCTCGAGCGCCATGCCGACATCGGCCTCGCCCCCTCCCCTTCCTCCCATGGCCGGCTCTATCGCAGAGAGCTCTTTGGAAGGAGGGACACGTTGTCTAGCAGAGACCCTCGACACCACCGTCGAAGGGCCGACACCCCCTCTCGCCATGGCAGATGAAAGAATAGAGCCGAGGTGGAAGGAGAGGAATGGTGAAAGATTGTGGGATGCCGTCCCCTCCCCCTTCTTATAAAGGGGCAGGGTCGGGGCCCGGCCACCCCACTCAGCCAATCCGGCCATCAGGGGCGCAGGGAATCGAGACTTACCCGCTGCTCCTATCAGCGATGGTCCAGTTTCCCTCTTTGTTATTTAAGGCCCCCACACGTCCATCGCCTGCCACCTTGGGGGCATGGGAGACACGTGGCGAGCAAGCAGAAATCAAGGGGACGGGTGAGGTGACCGCTCTCCACCCTGTGATCATGGGGCGCGGGGGCCTTGAAGACCACGACCCGAGTCCACTCAGTAAATGAGCCACGCCTCTGTGTTTTCCCCTTTTCATGGGGAAGGCGCGGGATGCCTCTTTACCACTTACTACGACATGACGCATGCGTGCGGAAACCAGCCCATGCATGACCCCCCCACGTCGCACGTTCAACACGGGTCGTGGGGAAGCGCAGTAGATGGAAAAGTTACTGCAGTAAAAATCCGCCCCCCCTGCTCGCGCACCGTTCTGGGCCTAGCCCAACAATGCGTCGCGCTTATGTGTGTCCCAGGCCCAGGGGCTCCTATCGGTGTACAAAAGTAGGGGCTCTCCTTTTGCACTCCTTTACTTGTGCACAAGCAGTCAGAGCCGCGCCCACGGCCGCACTAAGCAGGGAGAGGAGGGATGCCGGAGCACAAGACAGCCAGAGCAACGCCAAGACCAGAGGCACGAAGAGCAAGGAAGCGAAGTGGACTCCCCTGGCAAGACTCCTGCCAGGGCAACTTGCCCTATGCCAGCAGAGCGCGCCGCCCTTGAGCCAAGGGGTTCCAACGCCATCAACCACATCGAAACCAAGGCTCGGGAGGCACCTCCATGGTGGCATGCAGATCTTTGTGGAGACCATAAATAAACAAGATCAGATGAGAACCAGAAGACGATGATCCTTGGCGAGATCCTTGCCAAGGAAATCCACGAGACCCCCGGCAAGGATCCGCGGTGCCACGGCAAGACCCTTGTTGGGCCCTCGGCAAGGATCCGCGGTGCCACGGCAAGACCCTTGTCGGGCCCCCGGCAAGACCCTTGCCAAGGACATATACGGGGCCACAGCCAGGCCCACGTTTGCCAAGACTCCACCGCCGCTCCCATGCAGCTGCTAGCTCAACCAGTTGGGCAGGCATCTGCATGGCAGCGTGCGGCCTCCACACCGACTCAGCAAGCACCTGCGTGGTGGCATGCAGATCTTCGTGAAGGCTCCGCCATCACACCAGCCCAGCAGCCAGCCAACGTGGCGCTACAACGACTCGTTAGCTCGGACGCGCGTCGGGGCTAGGCGAGGCGGCGACAGCTGGGATGAGCTTCCTTCTCATCCCCGATAAAGCAAGAGGGGCACATTGGCAGTGCAGTAAATGCATTTGTCCGACAATGCCAGAGGATAGACTCAGCCGCGATGCACCTTTCCACGTCCTGTGTGCCACTGTGGCGACCCCTTTTGTCTATAAAAGGAGGCACGAGGCGTACTGGAGGGGGGATTCGTATCTTTGGCACTAGAGACAGACCGTAGCTAGTTCAAGAACTCAAGAACACTCAAATATACATTAAAGCAGGACTAGGGTATTACGCGTATCCGCGGCCCGAACCTGGGTAAACGATCCTTGTGCTGGCCGCCAGACCCGCTCTTTGCACAACGCCGTGCCCGCCAACCGTAGAAGGGATCCCAGTGATTCCATAGGTGTCGTTTCCACCGACAGTTATCCAATATGCTAGTAAAACTCTAGACAATGCCCAGAGAAATTATGCTACTACTAAAAAAGAATTTTTAGCAGTTGTATTTTCTTGTGATAAGTTTAGACCTTATATTGTTGATTCTAATGTAACTGTTCACACTAATCATGCCGCTATTAAATATCTTATGGAAAAGAAAGATGCTAAACCTAGACTTATTAGATGGGTTCTCTTGCTACAAGAATTTGATTTGCATATTAATGATAGAAAGGGAGCTGAGAACCCCGTTGTAGACAATTTGTCTAGGTTAGAGAATATTCTTGATGACCCACTACCTATTGATGGTACCTTTCCTAATGAAGAATTAGCTGTCGTAAATGCTTCTTGATAACCCACAAGTATAGGGGATCACAACCGTTTTTGATAAGTAAGAGTGTCGAACCCAACGAGGAGCTAAAGGCAGAACAAATATTCCATCAAGTTCTATCGACCACCGATACAACTCTACGCACGCTTGATGTTCGCTTTACCTAGAACAAGTATGAAACTAGAAGTACTTTGTAGGTGTTGTTGGATAGGTTTGCAAGATAATAAAGATTACGTGAATAAAAAGTAGGGACTGTTGTATGTAAAGAAGCAATAAAGTAAATATAGCGAGTGTGGAAAAGTGGTGGTAGGAGTTGCGAAATTGCCCCTTAAGCAATTGACTACTTTACAAGACCGATAGCAAGTATTATGTGGGAGAGGCCACTGCTAGCATGTCATCCCTGACTTGGAATTCTATGCACTTATGATTGGAACTATTAGCAAGCATACACAACTACTAACGTTCATTAAGGCAAAACCCAACCATAGCATTAAGATATATTGGTCCCCCTTCAATCCCGTATGCATCAATTTCTATGCTAGGTTGAAGCTTCTGTCACTCTTGCCCTCCAATACATAGTCCTATCAACATACAACTAACCCTATGGTGTGATCCACGCGCGCGCTCATATGATGGGCACCAAAGGACAGCAACATAACCACAAGCAAATTAAATCAATCATAGCAATTCATCAACCACCGACAGGACAACGAAAATCTACTCAGACATCATAGGATAGCAACACATCATTGGATAATAATATGAAGCATAAAGCACCATGTTCAAGTAGAGGGTACAGCGGGATGCGGGAGAGTGGACCATCTCTAGATAGAGGGAGGAAGGTGACGTAGATGTTGGTGAAGATGGCGGAGGTGTTGGTGTAGATCGCGGTGATGATGATGATGGCCACGGCAGCGTTCCGGCGCCACCGGAAGAGAAGGGGAGAGGGGGCCCCTTCGTCTTCTTCTTCCTTGACCTCCTCCCTAGATGGGAGAAGGGTTTCCCCTCTGGTCCTTGGCCTCCATGGCATGGGAGGGGCGAGAGCCCCTCCGAGATTGGACCTGTCTCTCTGTTTCTGCGTTCTCAGATTCTACCCTTTCACCGTTTCTTATATTCCCGAAGATCCGTAACTCCGATTGGGCTGAAATTTTAACATGACCTCTATCCGGATATTAGCTTTCGTGCGGTGAAAGAAGGGCACCAACCGCCTTACGGGGTGACCATGAGGGTCAGGGGCGCGCCTGCCCTCCTGCCTCGTGGGCCCCTCAAGCATCGTCTCGCGTTGATTTCACTTCCCAAAAATCACATATATTCCAAAAAAATCTCCGTCCGTTTTTATCCCATTTGGACTCCGTTTGATATGGATTGTCTGCGAAAGAAAAAACATGCAACAAACTGGAACTGGCACTGGGCACTGGGTCAATATGTTAGTCCCAAAAATAGTATAAAAAGTTGCCAAAAGTATATGAAAGTTGTAGAATATTGGCATGGAACAATCAAAAATTATAGATAAGACAGAGACGTATCACTTCTCGTACTGCTCCATGGTATGATGATTATGCTAATTATATTGTTGCTAAATTTATACCACCTAGTTTCACATACCAGCAAAAGAAAACGTTTTTCTATGATTTAAGACATTAGTTATGGGATGACCCACACCTTTATAATGAAGGAGTAGATGGTGTTATTAGACATTGTGTACCTAAGCATGAACATGAACAGATCCTACATAAGTGGCACCCCGAGGCTTATGGAGGACACCATGCTGGAGATAGAACTGCGCATAAGGTATTGCAATTCGGTTTTTATTGGCCTACTCTTTTTAAAGATTCCCGTAAGTTGTCCTGCTGGGGAAACATCCCCCTGGGAGGGGGAAATCATCACCATCGTCATCACCATCGATCCTCTCAGTGGAAGGGGGTCAATCTCCATCAACATCTTCACCAGCACCATCTCCTCCAAAACCCTAGCTCATCTCTTGTATCCAATCTCTGTCTCAAAACCTTAGATTGGTACCTGTGGGTTGCTAGTAGTGTTGATTACTCCTTGTAGTTGATGCTAGTTGGTTTATTTGGTGGAAGATCATATGTTCAGATCCTTTATGCACATTAATACCCCTCTGATTATGAACATGAATATGATTTGTGAGTAGTTACGTTTGTTCCTGAGGACATGGGAGAAGTCTTGCTATATGTAGTCATGTGAATTTGGTATTCGTTTGACATTTTGATGAGATGTATGTTGTCTTTCCTCTAGTGGTGTTATGTGAACGTCGACTACATGACACTTCACCATTGTTTGGGCCTAGAGGAACGCATTGGGAAGTAATAAGTAGATGATGGGTTGCTAGAGTGACAGAAGCTTAAACCCTAGTTTATGCGTTGCTTCGTAAGGGCTGATTTGGATCCATATGTTTCATGCTATGGTTAGGTTTACCTTAATACTTCTTTTGTAGTTGCAGATGCTTGCAATAGGAGTTAATCATAAGTGGGATGCTTGTCCAAGGAAGGATAGTACCCAAGCACCGGTCCACCCACATATCAAATTATCAAAGTAATGAACGTGAATCATATGAACGTGATGAAAACTAGCTTGACGATAATTCCCATGTGTCCTCGGGAGCATTTTCCTTTATATAAGAGTTTGTCCAGGCTTGTCCTTTGCTACAAAAAGGACTAGGACATCTTGTTGCACCTTATTTACATTTGTTACTTGCTACTCGTTATAAATTACCTTATCACAAAAATATCTGTTACCGATAATTTCAGTGCCTGTAGAGAATACCTTACTAAAAACCGCTTGTCATTTCCTTCTGCTCCTTGTTGGGTTCGACACTCTTACTTATCGAAAGGACTACGTTAGATCCCCTATACTTGTGGGTCATCAGTCAACTGATATGTTACCACCACATGCATGGTTCCGGTGATATTCGCGCAATGCGGGAGAGGGAGACGCCATCGTCGGGAGAGAAACAAAAAACAAAAACAAAAGGGAGAAATCAATACAAAAGAAAAATAAAAGTAAACAAAAAAGAAATGGAAAATAATAAAAGAAAAAACTAAAAACTAGAAAAGGAAATTATAAAAAGAAAAGAAAAATAGCAGTAGCGCTTGTCTGCGGACCAACGCTATAGCTAAGTATTTTAGAATTAAAAAAATTGGAACAATTAGCAGTAGGGCTTGTTTAGGACCAGCGCTATAGCTAAGTTAGCTATAGTGCGTGTTTCCAAACTAGCGCTACCGCTATTATGAGTTAACCCCCACCGCGCGGGCTCAAAATTTCACCAAGTCTCATCCTCCCATCTCCACCCCGCCCCTGCGCCCGCCATCGATGCCCTCGACCTCACCGCCACTGGCCGTCACCCCTGCACCCGCCCTCGACCTAGGCGCCGCCGCCCTCTCCATCGCCCCGTAAGCCTCTCCGTCTCCTCTCCCCTGCCCACCTCTCTCTCTATCTGCTCTCTGCTGTTTCTCTCTCTAATTTGAATTAGGCTAGCTAAGTGTTGGATGTATGAACCCTAGCTAGCAGATGTAGCAGAGAGAGAGAGAGAGAGAGAGAGAGAGAGAGAGAGAGCAATTTAGTTTAGGGAATTTAGCAAATTTAGTTTACTGCAATTTAGTTTAGGGCAATTTAGTTTAGGAAATTTAGTTTAGTGCAATTTAGTTTAGGGCAATTTTGTTTAGGGAAATTTAGTTTAGGTTATATAAAATACCTATAAATAAAAAACAGTAGCAAATTGGTTTTTGTAGGTATAAAAAACAGTAGCTAAAATTTATAAAAAAAATAGCTAATTAGTTTTTGTAGGTATATAAATTAGCTATAAAAAATAGTAGCAAAAATTTACAAAAAACAATAGCTAATTAGGGCAGTAGCAAATATAGCTAGGGCCATTTTTTTAGCAAATGAGCAAATTTAGCTAGGGAAAATTTGTTTAGGGCAGTAGTTAATGCAATAGTTAATTAATTAGGGTCAGTAGCAGAGAGAGAGAGAGAGAGAGAGAGAGAGAGAGAGAGAGATCATTTAGGATAAAATAGTAGCAAATAAAAACTAAAAAATAGTAGCAAATAAAACCCTAGATGATGTTTTAGGAGCATATAGCCTATACAATGTTGCTGTTTTTAACACTTGGTTAATTTGCTAAGTGCTGGAAATCTGTCATATGATCTTGCCATGTTCTCTTGAGGTAGCATCAAATCTGTTATATGAACTTGTGCCAATTATCAAAAAATATCCGATTGACCTATGTTTTGCCAGAATGTTGATTCATTTCCGTTCCGGCAAATCTCAGGCGCTCCATATGTCCACTTTTTAGCAAAGTTCATGCCGAAAATTTCCGTGATTTTCGGCATGACTTGTGCTAGAAACTAGGACATATGGAGTACCCGGGATTCTGGAAGGGGAATGAATCAACATTTCGACCAAATATAGGCCCCTTTTTTCTCTTCATTATATCTTTTATTTACAATTGTTCAATAGGAAACATGTCTACCGACGCTGAAGTCGTGGGTTTTGCTCGCCTCGTAGACCCCATCGAGGCAGCAAATCACCATTTTGATTACCTGGATGAACACCAGATGGGGTTGCATGGTGGCGGCAGTGGCACCAACCCCTACATCGACACCGACACTAGCAGTTGCACCGGCACCGACACCACCCCCGAGACCGGCAATGATGCTTTCGTAGCCGGTAAAGCACCGAAGAAGAAGAGGATACGAAGACCAAATGAGCTTGGCATCGGACAAATTGTGGTCATGGAGATGCACCCCAAGAAGTTAGAGCCAACGGTGCTAGAGGAAGCGCGCTGATGCTGGGGCAATCAACTTGGATGCATCCTCAGGGAAATCGCCAACATCAACGATGAGAGGTTGAAGCAGATACCACATATGGAGCACATGCTCCTAAAGAAGTTGCACAATAGGTTCCTATTCCCTAGCCGGGATGAAGGCAAATATAAAGAGCCGTGGGAGGACGTCGCCATGACAAAGATAAACGACAAGGCAATGGTGACATTCACCAACGACTTGTCCTCCAGGAAAGTTTGGGTGAAAAAATTGATTGCAAAGAATGAACCATGGTCCAAGATTCATGCTGATAATCCGTCAATAATGGAAGAGGACTTTGCAAAATTCAAGGAGAATTGCGGTAAAGAAGAAGTCAAGGCAAAGTCAGAGAAAATGAAGGCGCTCCAGGCCAGGAACACGCCTCCCCACAGGCTCAGAAGCCGTGGTTACGAGGGGAAGAGGCAGGCATGGGCCAAGGAGGATGTCGAACGTGAAAGTCATGGAATCCCAGACCCCTTGGCTGAGTTCACCAACCTGCTGGAGCATGACTGGATCAGGGCCCAGTACAAGTGGGACAAAGTCAAAAAGATCTTTTAGACGGACCCGAATATGAGGGAGTTCATGAGACTTCTGGTAATTGTTATATTACCACATTATCATATTAGCTTCCAGTCATTTCGACTTCAAGTTTTGTCACATTAGTAAGCCATCCACGTTCCTTTTGCAGAAAGAGCAGCACCAAGAGGCAGCTGAAAGCGACGAGTCATCACAGTCGTCGGCGAGGCCCAAGTGGGACACCCCATTCAACCGGGCCCTGAACATACTGAAAAAGGTCCCGGTGGACAAGTCGTCATCCTATGGACGTGTGCACGACGTCGGAGATGGCACTTCATGGAAGATGTGCTACCGCGAGGAGCCATAGGAAAGAAGGAAGAGACAGTTGGTCGTCACTCAGCAGACCAACAACAAGAAGGTCACGATTGCGGTGAAAAATACCAAAGCCGGGACCAAAAAAGAGTTGGCCAGGCTAGTCAATGTAGCGGTTACTAACGCGGTGTGATGACCCACAAGTATAGGGGATCAATTGTTGCTCTTTTCGATAAGTGAGAGTGTAGAACCCAACGAGGAGCAGAAGGAAATGACAAGTAGTTTTCAGTAAGGTAATGTCTGCAAGTGCTGAAATTGTAAGTAGCAGAGTAGTTTGAAAGCAAGACAATTTGTAACGGGCAAGTAACGATAGCAGTAACAAAAGTGCACCAAGGTAGCCCAATCCTTTTGAGGCAAAGGACAGGCCAAAACGGTCTCTTATTATAAGCAAAGCGTTCTTGAGGGTACACGGGAATTTCATCTAGTCACTTTCATCATGTTGGTTTAATTCATGTTCGCTACTTTGGTAATTTGATATGTGGGTGGACCGGTGCTTAGGTGTTGTTCTTACTTGAACAAACCTCCTACTTATGATTAACCCTCCCGCAAGCATCTGCAACTACGAGAAAAGTATTAAGAAGAAATTCTAACCATAGCATTAAACTTTTGGATCCAATCGGCCCCTTACGGAATAGCGCATAAACTGGGTTTAAGTTTCTGTCACTGATACATCTCCAACATATCTACTTTTCCAAACACTTTTGCCCTTGTTTTGGACTCTAACTTGCATGATTTGAATGGAACTAACCCGGGCTGGCGTTGTTTTCAGCAGAATTACCATGGTGTTATTTATGTGCAGGAGCAAACGTTCTCGGAATGACCTGAAACTTCACGGAGACACTTTTCAAAATAAGGAAAATACCTGCCAAAGATGAAGGCCAGGGGGCACCACCTTGCCACGAGGGTGGGGGCGCGCCTGCCCCTACCTCGTGGGGCCCTTGTTTCCTCTCCGACTCCAACTTCACCTCCATATATTGAGTTTCCGGGAGAAAAAATCAAAGAGAAGAAATCATCGCATTTTACGATACGGAGCCACCCCCAAGCCCTAAAACCTCTCGGGAGGGTTGATCTGGAGTACGTTCGGGGCTCCGGAGAGGGGAATCCATCGCCATCGTCATCATCAACCATCCTCCATCACCAATTTCATTCTCACCGCCATGCGTGAGTAATTCCATCGTAGGCTTGCTGGACGGTGAGGGTTGGATGGGATCTATCATGTAATCGAGTTAGTTTTGTTAGGGTTTGATCCCTAGTCTCCACTATGTTCTGAGATTGATGTTGCTATGACTTTGCTATGCTTAATGCTTGTCACTACGACCCAAGTGCCATGATTTCAGATCTAAACCTATTATGTTTTCATCAATATATGAGTGTTCTTGATCCTATCTTGCAAGTCTATAGTCACCTATTATGTGTTATGATCCGTTAACCCCGAAGTGACAATAATCAGGATACTTACCGATGATGACCATAGTTTGAGGAGTTCATGTATTCACTATGTGTTAATGCTTTGTTCTGGTTCTCTATTAAAAGGAGGCCTTAATATCCCTTAGTTTCCATAAGGACCCTGCTGCCACGGGAGGGTAGGACAAAAGATGTCATGCAAGTTCTTTTCCATAAGCATGCATGACTATGTTCGGAATACATGCCTACATTATATCAATGAACTGGAGCTAGTTCTGTGTCACCCTAGGTTATGACTGTTACATGATGAACCGCATCCGACATAATTCTCCATCACTGATCAATTGCCTACGAGCTTTCCATATATTGTTCTTCGCTTATTTACTTTTCCGTTGCTATTGCTATCATCACTACAAAATACCCAAAACATTACTTTTATTACTGTTACCTTTTGCTACCGTTACCACTACTATCATATTACTTTGCTACTAAACACTTTGCTGCAGATATTAAGTTTCCAGGTGTGGTTGAATTGACAACTCAGTTGCTAATACTTGAGAATATTCTTTGGCTCCCCTTGTGTCGAATCAATAAATTTGGGTTGAATACTCTACCCTCGAAAACTGTTGCGATCCCCTATACTTGTGGGTTACAAAGACTATTTTCTGGCGCCGTTGCTGGGGAGCATAGCTCTATTCTTTGAGTCACTTGGGATATATATCTTCTTATCATTATGAAGAACTTGAGAGATCCAAAAACAAGATCTAACCCTCAACTACGAGGGGAGGTAAGGAACTGCCATCTAGCTCTGCACTTGATTCACCTTCTGTTATGAGTAAGTTTGCGACACCTACACCTGCTTCTGCTATTCATTCTAATATGTTGCATGTTATTGATGATGCCACTTCTGCTATGCATGATACTTATGATGAAACTACCTCTATGCATGATACAACTGTGTCACATAGTGATTTTCTTGATGAACAACTTGCTAGGGCTAGAGAGATAGAAAATATTGAATCTGATGATACTAATGAAAGTGATGATGAAGAACCACTTGCCATTCCTAAGGGTTATGTTTTTGATCAAGATGCTTCTTTAGCTATTTTTGCTTGTAGAAATAGAACTAAACTTAAAAGATTATTAGCTAAATGGAGTAAGCAATCTCTAAATGCTAGAATGAAACCTGACCCTGCTTTTGCTACTTCACCTATCTTTGTTATTGATATGGATTATGAATTCTCTGTTGATCCTGATATAATTACTTTGGTTGAATCTGATCCTTTTCATGGTTATGAATCTGAAACTGTTGTTGCACATCTTAGTAAATTCAATGATATAGCTACCCTGTTTACTAAAGATGAGAGAACTTGTTACTTTTATATCCTTAAAATATTTCCGTTCTTATTAAAGGGTGATGCTAAGATATGGTTTAATTCTCTTGATCCTGGTTGTGTGCGTAGTCCCCAGGATATGATTTATTACTTCTCTGCTAAATATTTCCCTGCTCATAAGAAACAAGCTGCTCTAAGGGATATATATAATTTTGTGCAAATTGAAGAAGAGAGTCTCCCACAAGCTTGGGGGAGGCTTCTCCAATTACTTAATGCTTTGCCTGATCATCCTCTTAAGAAAAATGAAATACTTGATATCTTTTATAATGGACTAACCGATGCCTCCAGAGATTACCTGGATAGTTGTGCTAGTTCTGTTTTCAGGGAAAAAACACCGGATGAAGCTGAAATTCGATTGAATAATATGTTGACAAATGAAAATAATTGGACACCTCTGGAGCCAATTCCTGAACCTATTCCTAAACCAACTCCGAAGAAGAGGGGTATTCTATTTCTGAGACCTAAAGATATGCAAGAGGCAAAGAAATTTATGAAAGAAAAAGGTATTAAAGCTGAAGATGTTAAGAATTTACCTCCTTTTGAAGAAATACATGGTCTTAATTTACCTCCTGTTGAAGAAACATATAATCCAAATCCTTTACCTATTGAAGAAACTCATGGTCTTGATAACCTGACACAGATAGTAAAGGTAAATTCTCTCTATAGATATGATAAAGCTGTAATCCCATTTACTAGGTTTGCTAGCCCATGCTTAGATGAGTTTGATAAATTTATGGCTAAGCAAGAAGATTTTAATGCTTATTTTGGTAGACAATTAAAATACAATCCGAGTATGCTTGGACACTTGGGTGATTATATGGCTAATGTTAAAAGTGAACTTAAATTTATTAGTAAACATGCTTCTATGGTTACCACTCAAGTAGAACAAGTACTTAAAGGTCAAAATGATTTGCTCAATGAATTGAATAATAAGAATAATGATAATGATGTTAGAGTTATGACTAGAGGTGGTAGAATGACTCAGGAACGTTTGTACCCCGAAGGCCACCCTAAGAGAATTGAGCAAGATTCTCAAAGAAATAATTTAGATGCACCTAGTTCTTCTAAAAAGAAGAAAAAGAAAAATGATAGGACTTTGCATGCTTCTAGTGATCCTATTGTTGAAACACCTGAGAATCCAAATGATATTTCTACTTCTGATGCTGAAACACAACCTGGTAATAAAACTGAAACTAGTAATAATGTCAATAATAATGTTCATAATGATGCTCAACCTAGTAATGATAATGACATAGAAATTGAACCTGCTGTTGATCTCGATAACCCACAATCAAAGAATCAACGTTATGATAAGAAAGACTTTGTTGCTAGGAAACATGGTAAAGAAAGAGAGCCTTGGGTTCAGAAACCCATGCCTTTTCCTCCCAAACCATCCAAGAAAAAGGATGATGAGGATTTTGAGCGCTTTGCTGAAATGATTAGACCTATCTTTTTGCGTATGCGATTAACTGATATGCTCAAAACAAATCCTTATGCTAAGTATATGAAAGATATTATTACAAATAAAAGAAAGATATCGGAAGCTGAAATTTCCACCATGCTTGCTAATTATACTTTTAAGGGTGGAATACCAAAGAAACTTGGAGATCCGGGAGTACCCACTATACCATGCTCTATTAAAAGAAATTATGTGAAAACTGCTTTATGTGATCTTGGAGCCGGCGTTAGTGTTATGCCTCTCTCTTTATATCATAGACTTGATTTGAATAAGTTGACACCTACTGAAATATCTTTGCAAATGGCTAATAAATCAACTGCTATATACCTGTCGGTATTTGTGAGGATGTGCCTGTTGTAGTTGCAAATGCTACTATTTTAATGGACTTTGTTATACTTGATATTCCTGAGGACGTTAGTATGTCTATTATTCTTGGAAGACCCTTTTTGAATACTGCAGGGGCTGTTATTGATTGCACTAAAGGCAATGTCACTTTTCATGTTAATGGTAATGAGCATATGGTACACTTTCCGAGGAAACAACCTCAAGTTCATAGTATCAACTCTATTGGAAAAATTCCATCGATTATATTTGGAGGTTTTGAATTCCCTCTTCCTACTGTCAAGAAGAAATATGATATTCTTATTATTGGGGATGTGCATATCCCCGTTGAGGTAACATAGTGTTATTCGAAATTTCTCCGTTTCCATGTTATTCGGAATGAGTTCGTTAACAAGACTTGATCAACCTTGTTAGTGGATTCCTTTTGATGATCATGGGATAGATGAAACTAGAAGGCACAACCTTCTGTACTTCACTTTTACTTTCTGTTATTTATATTAAATAAAATAGAAATAAATATTTTTCTGTCTGTTATCTGATTATCCATGCAATATAAAAATACCTCGAAAATAAAAGTTCTCCAAATGCCTTGAAAATTAAATATGATTTTTTCTAGAATATTTGAGCATTTTTGGAACTGAGAACACACCAGGGGGGTCAACCACCTGCCCACAAGGGTGGAGGGCGCGCCCCTGCCTCGTGGGCCCATGGTGGCTCTCCTCCACTTATCCTTTCACCCATACACTCCTTCTTCCTCCCCCAAACACGAATAACCAGCTCAAACCCGAGTCCAAGCTCGTTTTGCTGCCATTTTCGATCTCCTTGCTCAAAGCACCTCTCACAAAACTGCTTGGGGAGATTGTTCCTTGGTATGTGACTCCTCCATTGGTCCAATTAGTTTTTGTTCTAGTGCTTTATTCATTGAAATTTTTTGCTGCTTAGGTGACCCTGTTCTTGAGCTTGCATGTCAAATTTATATGGTCAAAAGTAGTTTTGATGCATGATATAGGCCCTAGGCACTTGTATAAGTAGTTGCTATCAATATTATTGAGTTTGGTTTACTTTTATTTTGAAGTTACTAAAAATTTCAGAATTTTTCAAAAAATGATGAGGAGACTCTTGAGGGGCTCATCGAGCCAAAGCTCGAAGGAAAAGGCACCGAAGCCTAAGTATAATCTGCCTCGCACCGCGGAGGTTCGGGCGTGTGAATGGCCTTCCGAGGATTTCTTAAGAGCAGCCGGGATTTATGAAGGTTTTCATGAATTTTCTCAGACTGCAGGCCTTACCGCTTTCCTCCACGACCAATGCAATCAGTATCTCTTGCTCACAAATATCTTTGTGCAAAACTTTCATTTCCATTCTAGAAGCTCACCACCTACGGTGGAGTTTTATTTATATGATGAGCATAAGGAGATGTCACTTTATGATTTCTGCTGGGTCTGTTTAGTCCCTTTTGAGGGCAATACAAAAGAACCACATCGTGATGATGTGGAGGGATTTATTGACACTATCACTGTAGGGGAAACAAGAAAGGTTTCCGATGCACGAATCACTAGCATACACCTTCCTGTTTTACATTATTTTGCATTATTTTCTAGTCGTTGCTTAATTGGTCGCGGAAACTGTGGAAACCTGAGTATCCCTGATATTATTATTTTGCACCACGGTTTATACGGTGATAACTCTTCTAGTATGGGCGGCATTATTGCCAAACGGTTAAGTCTGAACCGTACCAAGGGCCCCATCTTTGGAGGCATCTATGCTACACGCCTAGCTGCACATTTTAACATACCTATTAGGCATTATGAGAAGGAAGAAAAGGTGCTGCCTCTTGTTTATTTAGATTATAAAAGTATGGTAGCACATGATTTTATTTTTAAGAATAGGGAAGGAGAGCTTAAATATCATTTGTTCTTTAATAAACATCATCCTGAGACTATTACCTTGCCTGCTCCTTCTTTGTTTGATTTGACTGTAGGCACGTACCTTGTTCCGTTGACGGCTATCCACGCCTACCGGAACCCTGCACCAGCCGAGGAGCCAGAGCCGGAACCACAATTTGATCCTTCACGACAGTCTAATTACCAGTGGGATCCGGAGATGATTGTCAGCCAGTGGCAATCAGAGTCTTCCTTGTCTGCACCACAGTACAACCCCAACTATTATTATGGATATCCGCCAGGCCATCCGTGGCCATAGACCAACTTAGGCCAAAAGCCTAAGCTTGGGGGAGTACGTATTTCTCACCGACATTACATTTATGCTCACACACTCATTGCTAGATGTCGGTGCTAATAATTTTTCATTGTATCATCCATGCTAGTTTATTTTCCGTTTTATTCTTTCTTCTTGTGTGTTTAATAAATCTTAAGAAAAACCAAAAAAATTAGTTGTAGCTTTTAGCTAGTTTACTTTCCATGCTTGTAGTAGTAATTAAAAAGAAAACCCAAAAAGATTTCATGTTCTTCTTTTGCTTGTTGGGAGCTTTCCCGTGTAAATAGTTTTATTTCTTTTCTTTTCTTTGGGGGTCGATAGGAGAAGACCATAATTAAATTGTTGAAGTGGCTCTTATATGCATTATTGTTTATCTGACAAAAGAGCCCATATTGCCTTGTCTTCTCCTGTTTATTGAATGCTTGCAGATTCCAGCTTAGTCCAATGCACGTGCACTATTATTATTATTATTCACATCGTTCGGTCGTGCAAGTGAAAGGAAATTATGATGATATATGATGGACTGGCTGAGATGAGAAAAGCTGTATGAACTCGACCTCTTTTGTTTTTGTAAATATGATTAGTTCATCGTTCCTGATTCAGCCTATTATGAATAAACATGTTTGCAATGACAACTAGAGATCATAGTTTCTTGTGCCATGCTTGATTAGCTATGAGTTATAATGGTTTACCTTGCGTGCCAACATGCTATTAAAATGGTTATGATGTGGTATGATAGGGTGGTATCCTCCTCTGAATGATTTAAGTGACTTGACGTGGCACATGTTTACGCATGTAGTTGAAACAAAATCAACATAGCCTTCATGATATTTATGTTCATGGTGGATTATATCCTACTCATGCTTGCATTCGGTGTTGATTAATTTTAATGCATGTTCATGACTGTTGTCGCTCTCTAGCTGGTCGCTTCCCAGTCTTTTGCTAGCCTTCACCTGTACTAAGCGGGAATACTGCTTGTGCATCCAATCCCTTAAACCCCAAAGTTATTCCACATGAGTCCATTATACCTACCTATATACGGTATCTACCTGTCATTCCAAGTAAATTTGTATGTGCCAAACTCTAAACCTTCAAATAAATATCCTGTTTTGTATGCTCGAATAGCTCATGTATCAACCAGGGCAGTCTGTATCTTCTATGTGTGACGCCGGATAATTAAGCTACAGTAAACCTTTGTTGATGATGCCACATCACCACGGTTACTGTTGCTAATCTCGTGTTAGTTCGAAACTGATTCAAATTCAAATTCAAAAATAAAATCAAACGGTAAAAGTTTCAAACTTTACAACTAAAATGTTCGAGTTGTGCCAAATAATGCAAGGGTAATTATGGTGAAGAAACCACACCTTTATAAAATATTTAAATACTATAAGATGAATAAAATAGTAGCGAATACTATTATTTGAATACTTTTAAATAGTTAGTTAATTATAAAACTATTTAGATTGGGTAGCAAGTTAGTGTGGCAGTGGCATATTTGGTAATTTGAAATTAGGTGCCATTTTTGAATTTTTCTAAAACAAAAATAAAAGGAAACTAAAAGAAAATAGAAAGTAAAAAAATAATAAATAAAAGGAAAAAGATAAAACGAAAAGAAAAGGAATAAAAAGCCCCTCGACCCACCTGGGCCACGACCCAGCCAGGTCGGCCCACCTAACTGGCCTACTTAGGCCCCCCATCACCAAACCCTAAACCACCCCACAATACCCACTCCCCCGATCCCCTTCTGGATCGGGGTCGTCCCCGATGCCCCGGCTCGTCCCTGCCGCTCGCCGTCACGAACAGCCACGGCCACCGGCCTTCATTCACCGCACCACTGTGCCCACCCGCTACTCCGACCTCCTCTTCATCGTCTTCGACCACGGGATCAAGCCCGGGACCCCTACCTCGCCGGATCGCCTCGTCGCCCCGCCCGTGGATCTCGCCGGACTGCTTCCTCTCCGTCCCCGTCGTCTCCGGCCTCCTCCCCGCACCCCGCTGCCACCATCCCTACGAATCCCGGTGAGGCCACGGCCTCGTCCTCCTCCTTCCCGGCCCCTGCTCGAGGTTGAACGCGCGTACGCGCACCACCGCGTCGGCCACGCCGTCGCCCCCCCCGTTGGCTTCAGCCACGCCTCCGCCCATCGACATGGCGCACCGGCCTTTTCTTCCTTCGTGCGGCGTCGTCCACCGCCGGCCTGTGCCCTACCTCGCCCTCCCACACGCCCCATGGAATGCCCCTGTCGCCGGAGCCCATGCTCACTTGCCGACCCGACAGCGCCGCTGTTGCGCTGCTGCCGCTACTGCCCCGGCCCCTCCCTCCATGTGCGCCCGCCTAGCCTTCCGCGCGTGCTCGCTAGAGCCGCGGCCTCCACCGACCGCCGCCACCACCCTTCGCTGGCGCCACCCTTCGCTGGCGCCGTTCGCTACCGGTTCCCCCCTCGCTCCACCTACCGCGGCCGACGCCACGCTAGCCGTGCCCCGCTCCTTCCGTCACCGACCTTCGCCCCGCTTCGCCTTGTGCGGCCGCTGCTGCTTCATGCGCGTGCCCTTGCGCATGCGCGTGCGCCGCCCTACTCCCCTCGCCGCCTGCACCGCGCACGCCGTCGCCCGGCATCACCCCTGCCTACCTCGGCCGGCCGGCGAGCCGCGTCGCCGTTCGGGCCCGGGCCTGGTGACCCGGCGCCCACAACCCCGCTCAGGTGCCCCAGCCGGGTCCTGGCACCCGAGAACCATGCCCGACCCGCTATGGGCCCCTGGCCCAATGACAGCCGGGGCCCACTAAGGGAGTCCTGGATTAGGGGGTGTTCGGGTAGCCGGACTATACCTTCAGCCGGACTCCAGGACTATGAAGATACAAGATTGAAGACTTCGTCCCGTGTCCGGATGGGGCTTTCCTTGGCGTGGAAGGCAAGCTTGGCGATGCGGATATTCAAGATCTCCTACCATTGTAACCGACTCTATGTAACCCTAACCCTATCCAGTGTCTATATAAACCGGAGGGTTGTAGTCCGTAGGACATCAACTCCATATACAACAATCATACCATAGGCTAGCTTCTAGGGTTTAGCCTCCTTGATCTCGTGGTAGATCTACTCTTGTACTACCCATATCATCAATATTAATCAAGCAGGAGTAGGGTATTACCTCCATCGAGAGGGCCCGAACAAACATCGTGTCCCTTGTCTCCTGTTACCATCCGGCCTTGACGCACAGTTCAGGACCCCCTACCCGAGATCCACCGGTTTTGACACCGACATTGGTGCTTTCATTGAGAGTTCCTCTATGTCGTCGCCTTTAGGCCCGATGGCTCCTTTGATCATCAACAACGATGCGGTCCAGGGTGAGACTTTTCTCCCCGGGCAGATCTTCGTCTTCGGCGGCTTCGCACTGCGGGCCAATTCGCTTGGCCACCTGGAGCAGATCGAAAGCTACGCCCCTGTCCATCAAGTCGGGTTTGGAAGCCTAAATTACATGGCAGACATCCACGGAGATTTGATCTTCGACGGATTCGAGCCACAACCAAGTGCGCCGCACTGTCTCGCGGGGCATGATCTAGCTCTGTCACCGAACAATATCCCGGAGGCCGCAAACGCACCAGCTCTGACCCTTAATTCGGAGCCAGTTGTGTCAGTCGAGGATGAGCGGTTGCACGTCACCTCAGGGGCTGCGATCTCAAAGGCGATCGAGCCGAACGCCGGCCCCACACTCCGCGTGACTCACGACTCCGAGGATCCGGACTCCGAACCCCCCGCGCCCCTGCAGATCAAATCCGATTGGGCGACAATAATGGAGTTCACCGCCGCGGACATCTTTCAGCACTCGCCTTTTGGCGACATCCTGAATTCTCTCAAGTCTCTCTCTTTATCAGGAGAGCTCTTGTCGGATTACGGTCAGCAAGGATGGGATACGGACGATGAAGAAGTTCAAAGCCCACCCAGCACCCACTTTGTAGCCACTGTCGACGATTTAACCGACATGCTTGACTTCGGCTCCGAAGACATCGACGGTATGGACGACGATGTAGGAGACGAACAGGAACCAGCACCTGTAGGGCGCTGGAAGGCCACCTCATCATATGACATATATATGGTGGATACTCCAAAAGATGGAGATGGCGATGGAATAGCGGGGGATGACACCTCCAAGAAACAGCCAAAGCGCCGGCGTCAGCGGCGCCCCTCTAAATCCCGCCAAAGCAAAAACTGTGATTCCGGCACAGGAGATAATACTACCCTGGATAGCGCCGAAGAACACCCACCACAGCAAGATTCGGCACAGGAAGATGGAGAAGCCAGCCCTCATGAGAGAGCGGCAGACCGAGAGGTCGAGGATGATAACTATATGCCTCCCTCCGAAGACGAGGCAAGCCTCGATGACGACGAATTCGTCGTACCATCAGACCCCACCGAACAAGAGCATTCCAAACACAGGCTTTTAGCCACGGCTAGTAGCCTCAAGAAAAAGCAGCAACAGCTTAGAGCTAACCAAGATTTGCTAGCTGACAGATGGACTGAAGTCCTTGCAGCCGAAGAGTACGAACTCGAACGCCCCTCCAAGAGTTACCCAAAGCGCAGGCCGCTACCCCGATCAAAGGAGGAAGCACCTACATCACCAGCGCACGACATGACAGACCGTCCACCTCGCGGCCGCAACAGAGAGGCCTCTCTGCCCTCCACCCAAGCCATGTCCTGACGCCGCTCAACTAAGGCACGGGAAAATGCACCAGACCTGCGAGATTTACTGGAGGATAAGGCAAGACAAACAAGATCGATCTACGGATCGCGCAGGCGCCCTACGGCACGTGACGATGATCTTCACTCCGGATACAACAAATCCGGTCGGGCCGAACACAACAGACATAGCTCTTCCGAGCTGCGTCGTGATATAGCCCAGTACAGAGGCGCCGCACACCCGCTATGCTTCACGGATGAAGTAATGGATCATAAAATCCCAGAGGGTTTCAAACCCGTAAACATCGAATCATACGATGGCACAACATATCCGGCAGTATGGATCGAGGATTATCTCCTTCACATCCACACGGCACGCGGTGATGATCTACACGCCATCAAATACCTCCCGCTCAAACTTAAAGGACCGGCCCGGCATTGGCTTAACAGCTTGCCAGCAGACTCAATCGGTTCTTGGGAGGACCTGGAAGCCGCATTCCTCGACAACTTCCAGGGCACTTACGTGCGACCACCGGATGCCGACGACTTAAGCCACATAATTCAGCAGCCAGAGGAATCGGCCAGGCAATTCTGGACACAGTTCCTAACAAAGAAAAACCAGATAGTCGACTGTCCGGACGCAGAGGCCCTAGCAGCCTTCAAGCATAACATCCGCGACGAGTGGCTTGCCCGGCACCTGGGACAGGAAAAGCCGAAATCTATGGCAGCCCTCATGACACTCATGACCTGCTTTTGCACGGGAGAAGACAGCTGGCTAGCTCGCAGTAACAACTTATCAAAGAACCCTGGTAATTCGGATACCAAGGACAAAAGTGGCAGGACATGTCGGAATAAGAAAAAACGCCGCGTTAGCAGCGACAGCAATGAAGACATGTCAGTCAATGCCGGATTCAGAGGCTATAAATCCGGTTAGCGGAAAAAGCCATCCGAAAAGAATACTCAGGGCCCGTCCAGTTTGGATCGAATACTCGACCGCTTGTGCTAGATACATGGCACCCCCGAAAGGCCAGCCAATCACACCAACAGGGATTGTTGGGTGTTCAAGCAGGCAGGCAAGTTAAGAGCCGAAAACAAAGACAAGGGGCTGCACAGCGACGATGAGGAGGAGCCGAGGCCGCCGAACAACAATGGACAGAAGGGCTTTCCCCCACAAGTGCGGACGGTGAACATGATATACGCAACCCACATTCCCAAGAGGGAGCGGAAGCGTGCGCTACGGGACGTATACGTGATGGAGCCAGTCACCCCAAAGTTCAACCCATGGTCCTCCTGCCTAATCACATTTGAGCGAAGGGACCATCCCACTAGCATCCGTCATGGTGGCTTCGCCGCATTGGTTCTCAACCCAATCATCGACGGATTTCATCTCACGAGAGTCCTCATGGACGGCGGCAGTAGCCTGAACCTGCTTTACCAGGATACAGTGCGGAAAATGGGCATAGATCCCTCAAGGATTAGGCCCACAAAAACGACCTTTAAAGGCGTTATACCAGGTGTAGAAGCCAACTATACAGGCTCAGTAACACTTGACGTGGTCTTCGAATCCCCGGACAATTTCCGAAGCGAAGAGTTAATCTTCGATATAGTCCCGTTTCGCGGTGGCTATCACGCCCTGCTCGGAAGAACCGCATTCGCAAAGTTCAATGCGGTGCCGCACTACACATATCTCAAGCTCAAGATGCCATGCCCTCGAGGAGTAATCACGGTCAATGGAAACACCGAACGCTTCCTCCGTACGGAGGAGCACACGGCGGCTCTCGCAGCGGAAGTACAAAGTAGCCTTCTTAGGCAATTCTCCAGTCCCGCCGTTAAAAAGCCAGACACCGCCAAGCGTGCCCGGAGTAACCCACAGCAGGACCGCCTGGCACGTTCTGAGCAAGTGTAGCAATGCGGCCCCAACCCCAGCTCTCGTGACATAGCGAAACCAGTGCCTCGCGTACATAACTACGCCCTTGAAATACCATGGGCACAGGGGAAGGGGCACAATAACGGCATGCCCAAAATACGGCTTAAAACATACTAGGGGCTGTCGGATTCTTTTTTTAATTTTTTCTTACTTTCAGGACTCCATACTTCGGATGACCTGTTCGGCAATTTGACTGCCGCACAAACGATGCAAGATCCAGGGAGGCAGACAAGCCATGCCGCATTATGGAACTCCTAGGTGGTCTCTGTTACAAGCGGTATACCTATTTTGAATACAATTCCGTGGCCTGCACCTAGTCAGGACATGTTAAATAGTCCAATATCTTTTTGCTTATCGCACTATTTGTATCGTTCGGCTTTGATAAATAGCCTCTCTATAAACAATGCATAGCTTTTTGTCTATTTTTCGCATTATCCTCTTTTCACATATATTTTTATTAAATGACATGATTGCACCCGTACACTATGGTACGGCAAACACACCAGGGGCTTCAGTACCCCTCATTATGGTGTGAGAAGTCCGTACACTTTCACAAGTGCGGCACCCCGAACTTATAGCACTATATGCATCGGCCCTGAATCATGATTTGGGTCAATAGTTGGGTTTGCCCGGCTCCTATGTTTTGGTGCCTTACGTTCCGCTATATCGGCTAAGGTAGCACTAGGAGAACCACTGCGATTGTGCCCCGGTTCAGCTGGGTTAAGCACCTCAGTGGAGAAAGCTAAAACTGACTGTCATGATGAGGCGAGAGACCGGTTGCTGTTTGAGAGGTTTTTCGAGTCCCTAAAGACTTATGCCGCTTCGAGCGAGGAGCTGGCTTTGTTCGGCCAAGGCGTGGATAGCGCCCCGAACTCGGTCTTCCGAACTAGGGTCTTCGCCGAAATTTAAAATTATAGAGTTCTATGGCTAAGTGAGAGTGTTCAAGCATTATAGTCCGATTGCCTGGTTCGTTGTGCTGAGCGCCTCCCTCGAAGGACCCGGGTTTATCCCGAACACCCCAGCACTCAGGTTTATCCCGAACACCCCAGCACTAGTGGCATGGGGGCAGAAGCCAACGACTGGCCATCTCTCAATTTTTTGATAAACGGCCGCACAAAAAGTAATATTTTAAATTCAATAAGCATTGCTTAGCGCATATGAACAAGTTTTCAGCGCACAGGATAAACACGAGTGAGTTCATTCAAAAATCACATCCTTGGTACATTCATCCGCCACAAGGCGGGCACCTACAAGAACATCCTTGTAGTAGTTCTCGGGCTTGCGATGCTCCGTCCCCGGCGGCGGCCCGTCCTACACAAGCTTCTCACCGTCCATCTTACCCCAGTGCACCTTTGCACGGGCAAGGGCCCGACGGGCACCTTCGATGCAGACGGAGCGCTTGATGACCTCGAGCCTTGGACAGGCCTCCACCAGCCGCCGCAGCAGCCCAAAATAGCTCCCAGGCAGGGCCTCTCCGGGCCACAGCCGAACTATGAAGCCCTTCATGGCCTGTTCGGCCACCTTGTGGAGCTCGACCAGCTGTTTCAGCTGGTCGCTCAAGGGCACAGGGTGTCCGGCCTTAGAATACTGAGACCATAACACCTTCTCCGTCGAGCTGCCCTCTTCAGCTCGGTAGAATGCGGCGGCATCGGATACGCTGCGGGGAAGATCTGCGAATGCCCCTGGAGAACTCCGGATTCGGGTAAGTAACAAGTAGTTTACTTTTATATTTCTGCTTTGCATAAAGAATGCCTTACCCGCTGCTATCTTCCTCATCTCCTCCAACTCTTGGAGGGCCTTTTGGGCTTCGGCCTTGGCAGACTTGGCAGTCTCAAGGGCCGTTGCAAGCTCTGATGCTTGCACCTTTGACTCAAGCTCCAAACTCTCATGTTTTTTCATGAGAGCCTGAAGCTCTTGCTGAACCTCGCCGACCTGAGCCCCAAGTCTGTCTCGCTCGGTGCGCTCCGCGGCCGTTTTCTTTTCGGCCTCAAACAACGCCTAATTAAGGGTCGCCACCTCAGTCGTGGCCCCTACAATAAGCAGTACAATCCTGTTATCTTTTTGCAATCACGCCTTTTTATAGGCACTTTTTCTGTAAGGTATTTCTTAACTTCTTTCTCCTCGAGCCGCCGCTTGGCAAGGCCGAGCTCTTGCTCGGTCTGCTCGAGGTCCTGCTTCAGGACACCCACCACCGCATTCAGTGCGGCGGTGGATAGCAGCGAAGCCTCCATACGCATATTGACTCTTTTTTTAGACTCCTGTGATATTTAATAGATCCTCTATTCGGCTTTTCTTTCCGAACGCCAAACAGAGCATCAGGGGCTACTGTCTATGCGGTAATATTTTTACATATTTTTACTTACCTCGAAGCCTGTTAGAAGGCTAGCGCAAGCTTCAGTCAGTCCGCTCTTGACGGACTGAACCTTCTGGATCACCGTACTCATAATAGTACGGTGCCCCTCGTCGATGGAGGCGCCGTCGAGCACCTCCAGCAGATTGTCCGGCACCTCCGGTTGGACGGAGGCCGCTGGCTTAGAAGGCTTGCTCCTCTTGGAAGGAGTTCGCCTACCGCGGTCTGGAACTGTGGAAGATTCCGGCGCGGTGTCCGGCACAAAGCCGGACTTGGAGCCCTGGGGGGCCTTATCCCCTTCACTCCTGGAGTCCGGGAGGTTGCCTTGCGGCTCCTCCGGGACCACCTCCTCCTACCCCGGAGCTTGTCGCGACGCCACTTCGGCGTCGTCTGTAGTGCGGGGGGAGACAGCGGGCGGAACTGAGTTCACGTCCGATGAGTCCAGGGAGCCGCCCGACGATTCGTTGAATTCGGCCCGGGGCGGGCTGCATAATTACGTTCGACAATAGGGAAAGCTGTGCAACAAAGGAACATCATGAGTTACTCTGATATCCAAACTTACAATTTCGCCGGACGCTTGGCCCTGTTTGGCCACTCCTCTCCGCCCTCTTCGGCGTCGGGGGAGTAGTCCGGCGGAGGGGTCTTCCTTTTCCTATACCCCTCGGCCTCCCCCGTTGGGGCGGCCTTCCTCTTCTCTCCTCCCTCCGCTGGGGGGGAGTTTTCTTCTTCCTCCTCCTCGTTTTCACGAGAAGAGGGCGTCTCGGACTCGTCGGATGACGAGTCCGACACCACCATGTTACGGGCACTCTTTCGAGTCCCCGTGGTCTTCTTCTTCTTGGCCTTCTTCTCCGGCACCACATAAGGCGCCGGAACCAGCAGCTTCACTAGTAGAGCTGGGGCTGGGTCTTCGGGAAGCGGAACCGGACAGTTAATCGGTCCGGATATCGCTCGCCAAGCCTATCAAAGGTAAGGGAGTTTAGATCCCACATAGAGTCAAACTATGAAAAAAGCTTAACATCCTGTAAAAGGTGAAGATAGCTTACCTCGCTAGCGTGATGCTGCGAGCTGTATCCGCAGTCCTCGGAAGCGGATGCGGGAGCCTCGACGCCCTTGAATAGCACCTTCCAGGCATCCTCGTACGTCGTGTCGAAGAGCCTGCTAAGGGTTTGGTGCTGCGCCGGGTCGAACTCCCACAGATTAAAATCCCGTTGTTGGCACGGGAGGATCCGGTGGACGAGCATAACCTGGATTACATTAACAAGCCGGATTGGCTTGTTCACCAGGGACTGGATGCATGTTTGCAATCCGGTCACCTCTTTTTCGTCACCCCATGACAGGCCCATCTCTTTCCAGGACATAAGCCGCGTGGGGGGTCTGGATCGGAACTCGGGGGCTGCGATCCAGTTCGGATCGCGTGGCTCAGTGATGTAAAACCACCCGGATTGCCACCCCTTTAGGGTCTCCACAAAAGAGCCCTCGAACCATAGGACGTTGGCCATCTTGCCCGCCATGGCGCCTCCGCACTCCGCCTGGCTGCCGCGCACCACCTTGGGCTTGACGTTGAAGGTCTTGAGCCAGAGGCCGAAATGAGGGCGGACGCAGAGGAAAGCCTCGCACACGACGATAAACGCCGAGATGTTGAGGATGAAGTTCGGGGCCAGATCGTGGAAATCCAGGCCGTAGTAGAACATGAGCCCCCAGACAAATGGGTGGAGTGGAAAACCCAGTCCGCGGAGGAAGTGGGGAAGAAATACTACCCTCTCATGGGGCCTTGGGGTGGGGAGAAGCTGCCCCTTTTCGGGAAGCCGGTGCGCGATATCCTTAGACAGGTATCCGGCCTTCCTTAGCTTCTTGACTTGGCCCTCCGTAGCGGAGGAGACCATCCACTTGCCTCCTGCTCCGGACATTGCTGGAGAAGGTTGAGGTGGGAAGTGCGGGCTTGGGCGCTGGAGCTCGAGTGCGCAGGAGATGGATAGGCAAAGGAGGAAGAAGGCGTGGGTAAAAAGGTGGATCCTTATCCCCTTATATGGGCGGATGCGGTTGTGCGTCCCCACCAGCCTAGTAAAACTCGCTTGCCTCCCAAGCGCCGTGATAAATTGCGCAGTTGGGTTACCCACGTCCGTATTGATGAGAATCCCGTAAAGGGGGTACACGATCTCTGCTTTGACAAGACGTGCCAAGGAAACCGCCTCGCAAAACGTGCTGAGGTGGAAAAGTAAAAACGATTCGAGTAAAGGACTTGGCCGTAGTGTGATGACGCACTGCAGAATACGTCAGCAGATTTGATTTGTGTTTATATCATTCTCTCTATGGCAATATGTGGAAACTTATTTTGCAGAGCCGGATACTACTCTTGGTGTCTACAATCTTCTATGAAGGACTTGGAGGAGGAACCCGCCTTGCAATGCCGAAGACAATCTGCGCGCCGGACTCGTCGGCATTGAAGTCTGGTTCAGGGGCTACTAAGGGATTCCTGGATTAGGGGGTGTTCGGGTAGCCGGACTATATCTTCAGCCGGACTCCAGGACTATGAAGATACAAGATTTAAGACTTCATCCCGTGTCCGGATGGGACTTTCCTTGGCGTGGAAGGCAAGCATGGCGATGCGGATATTCAAGATCTCCTACCATTGTAACTGACTCTGTGTAACCCTAACCCTATCCGGTGTCTATATAAAACGAAGGGTTGTAGTCCGTAGGACATCAACTCCATATACAACAATCATACCATAGGCTAGCTTCTAGGGTTTAGCCTCCTTGATCTCGTGGTAGATCTACTCTTGTACTACCCATATCATCAATATTAATCAAGCAGGAGTAGGGTATTACCTCCATCGAGAGGGCCCGAACCTGGGTAAAAACATCGTGTCCCTTGTCTCATGTTACCATCCCGCCTTGACGCACAGTTCGGGACCCCCTACCTGAGATCCGCCGGTTTTGACACCGACCCCCCCCCAGAACGATTAATAATAAAGAAAAATATTTTAAATAAATAATAATAATAATAAAACAATTAATTAATTAATGAACTTCATTAATTCTGTTTAAATCAACTAATTACAATTAATTAACCTAATAACTAGTTAATCTATTCAACTACTGTTAGTTAGTCAAACAGTCGATGACACGTGGGACCCACTTGTCAGGTTGACCAAGTCAACGGTCAACTGCTAACGTCATGCTGACATCATGATGATGTCAGCAAACACTATTCTGGACAATGTTGATTTAATTAAATAAATAAATCCTAAAAATGATTTAAATCTTTTAAAATTAATATAAAATAAACCGTAGCTCGGATGGAAAAACTTTGTACATGAAAGTTGCTCAGAACGACGAGACAAATCCGGATATGCAGCCCGTTCGTCCGCCACGCATCCCTAGCATAGTGAACACGCAACTTTCCCCCTCTGATTCCTCTGTCCGAAAACGCGAAACACCGGGGATATTTTCCTGGATGTTTCCCCCCTTCACGGGTACCACCTCTTACCGCGTTAGGGCACACCTAGCATCATGTTTTCTCATGTCATGCATCGTCATGCATTTGTTTGCATTATATTTATTGATTCTTCCCCCTCTTCTCTTGCTAGACACCGAGACCGACGCCGCTGCTACCCAGTACGACTACGGTGTTGACGACCCCTCTCTCTTGCCAGAGCAACCAGGCAAGCCCCCCCCTTGATCACCAGATATCGCCTATTCTTCTCTACTTCTTGCATTAGAGTAGTGTAATATGTTACTGCTTTCTGTTAATCCTATCCTGATGCATAGCCTGTCCTTTCTACTACTGTTGTTACCTTTACCTGCAAACCTAATGCTTAGTATAGGATGCTAGTGTTCCATCAGTGGCCCTACACTCTTGTCCGTCTGCCATGCTATACTACTGGGTCGTGATCACTTCAGGAGGTGATCACGGGCATATGCGATATACTTTATACTGTTACATTACTTATGATATTGTTCGGAGTTGGGGGCTGAAGGGGCAGGTGGCTCCATCCCGGTAGAGGTGGGTCTGGGTTCTCGACGGCCCCGACTGTTACTTTGAGGCGGAGCGATAGGGCAGGTTGAGACCACCTAGGAGAGAGGTGGGCTTGGCCCTGGTTGGCGTTTGCGGTTATTTCAAGATAACACGTTTAACGAGATCTTGGTATTTGATCCGAGTCTGGCCACTGGCCTATACGCACTAACCATCTATGCGGGGACAGTTATGGGCACTCGACGTCGTGGTATCAGCCGAAGCCTTCGTGACATCAGCAACTGAGTGGCGCGCGCCGGATTGGACTGGAACGCATGCTAGGCTAGGTCTGCTTCCGGCCGCCCTCGCAACATGCAGGTGTGCAATGGGCGATGGGCCCAGACCCCTATGCCATAGGATTTAGACCGGCGTGCTGACCTCTCTGTTGTGCCTTGGTAGGGCTGCGACGTGTTGATCTTCCGAGGCAGGGCATGACCCAGGAAAGTGTGTCCGGTCAAATGGGATCAAGCGTGTTGGGTTATGTGGTGCACCCCTGCAGGGAAGTTAATCTATTCGAATAGCCATGATCTTCGGTAACAGGACGACTTGGAGTTGTACCTTGACCTTATGACAACTAGAACTGGATACTTAATAAAATGTACCCTTCCAAGTGCCAGATACAACCGGTGGTCGCTCTCTCACAGGGCGACGAGGGGAGGATCATCAGTTATGATTATGCTATGCGATGATACTTGGTGAACTTACCATCTACTCTCTTCTTCTGCTGCAAGATTGAGGTTACCAGAAGCATAGTCTTCGATAGGACTAGCTATCCCCCTCTTATTCCGGCATTCTGCAGTTCAGTCCACATATGATAGCCTTTTCCATTTGATACCAATGCATACATATGTAGTGTAGCTCCTTGCTTGCGAGTACTTTGGATGAGTACTCACGGTTGGTTTGCACCCCCTTTTCCCCCTTTCTATACTTGATTGCTGTGACCAGACGTTGGAGCCCGGGAGCCAGACGCCACCGTTGATGACGACTACTACTACTCGGGAAGTGCCTACTACTACGTGCAGCCCGCTGACAACGACCGGGAGTAGTTTAGGAGGATCCCAGGCAGGAGGCCTGAGCCTCTTTCGATCTGTATCCCTATTTGTGCTAGCCTTCTTAAGGCAAACTTGTTTAACTTATGTCTGTACTCAGATATTGTTGCTTCTGCTGACTCGTCTATGATCGAGCTCTTGTATTTGAGCCCTCGAGGCCCCTGGCTTGTAATATGATGCTTGTATGACTTATTTTATTTGTAGAGTTGTGTTGTGATATCTTCCCGTGAGTCCCTGATCTTGATCGTACACATTTGCGTGTATGATTAGTGTACAATTGAATCGGGGGCGTCACAAGTTGGTATCAGAGCCGACTGCCTGTAGGAATTCCCCTTCCACACTCCTTGGCTGAAGTTGAGTCTAGTCCTTGCAAAAACTTTTACTAACATGGCTGTGCGCCTTACGGGCCCACGTCACCATTGGGTGGTAGTATGATCTTTTACTCCTTGACCTATACTCTGGGACTCTAACATCTCTTCTATTCGGGTTAAATGATTTTACTAACTCTGACTCTAGGTTTTCGTAATTACTTCCTCCCGGAGAGCCCCTTATTACAGATGATCACCTGCTGCGCCAGAAGATTCCGAAGCTACTCTCCGATGTTTTCACGAGACCCTTGTGCCCATCGACTTTACAATTCCCTACCTCCGAAATACCCTTATGGAAAACTACCTACACTTGTCGTTCATACATTCATCCTCAGTTGCTCTTGTTATTACAAGATGCCCTAAATTGCTCTTCATTGTTTCGAAAATCCTTTAAGCTTACTGCCTTGCAGTTCTTTACCACATGAATACCCTTATTGAAAATTCCGCGCACTTATCGGGTATCCGTTCACCCCCAGTTGTTCGTATGCTTCATAAGATACTCTGAAATACTATCCGACCCTCTGAGTAACCTCTTCAAACTATTGCTCTGCAAATACTTGTATTCTTACATTATGGATGCTCCCATATCACTAGTAATATTCACTAGTATCTTTTGACACCGTCATTTTGATCCTATTGATTCAACATGTGTGCGGATGCACACAATCATCAATCGACCCTTCTAAATTATCTTTCCGGCTCAGCCGTCATTTCGAACATGAGTTGGTTCTCGACCAAACCAGTTGTTGTCAATTGTGCCTCTGTTCTATTCAACTTATCCATCCTTGATCAGAGCGTTTGCTTCTGATCCCTCATTTTGGAAATCATCATTCCCTTGTTATCTAAGCATCAAATTATTCAGATGTTCTATAATCTGACGCCTGTGCATTCTTTCTTCCTCTGATTGAGTACCGATACTCACATCAGCTCCGTCGTGGATCGCCCAATCCATTGTAGGATTCTATCCGACATCGTCCTTCATATTCAATAACCTTGTGAGCTTTTCCATGGGTATATAATGCCTTTGGTAATTTGTATCATCTGCTTTGATAACCATACTCTACTTTCGAGCTGGTATTATTTGCTCTGAAGTTTGTAGTATATGTTCCTAAGATGCCATGATGGGTTGAACCAATGCCTTCCCTAATCTGTGTGAACCCGAAAGATTTCACGGGGCATATTTATCTAGTATTGCACCAGGTAAAACTTTCGACGGCTAATGTCATTTTCAAAATACGAGAGGTGAATGAAGGTTATGCATTGAGGAAGTGGGAGTCGACCTTGAACCTTGTGTTCATGCCCATGGACACGATGTAAATCTTATCATTAAAGCTTCTCTTAAATTAATCATTCCTTTGGTATAAGTTCATCTTATATCTGGGATCTGGCCTTTTGCAATCGTGGTTCTGACCATGTTTTCCTTTAAATACCATCTCTCGTGCAAGTTTAAGCACTTGTCTTCTGCGGAGTAACACCCCAGTCCAACCTCTACTTTGATTTGTCGTCGAGTATTACCCCCTGGTATCTCAAGGTTTTCACGGAACTGCATAACTTCTTATGAGTTCTTCATCAAGTGCTACATTCTCATTGATTCCAATTTTTCATGGGCTCTGAGTTATTTAACAGTCAAAGGCATCGATAACTGACTCGAGTCCGCATCGCGATTAAACAACTCTTGGTAACCTTCATTACTTACAAGTTTGAACTCAATCACGTCATTCCTAGCCTATTTGGCTATATCCTTGTCGTGCCGATTTTAACTGTGCTACCTTGTCCTTCTTCCTAGAGCACAAATTTTTGACGATAAGTTAAGCTTACGTCGATCTTCCTCATCATATCATTTCGCTTTGGACAGCAAGCTTGCCTTGGAGTTTGTGTCGTACCCATGGTTTCAATAACCTTTTGCTTCATCATTCCTTTGACTTGATGTCATTGCCAATTGATTACATCTCCTTGATTTCTCTCGACAAATTGTCGTGATCATCATCAACATTTTGACTCCTCCCAGGTTTCGAATTGAATTCATGATGAGAATACCATCCTTGCCCTTGATGAATTTTATTGTCATCGACCACTTTATTGCCTTCCCACCAACACATGCATGTTCGTGTTTGGTGTTATACCTTGAGTTCCTTGCTATCCATCAATTGTTCTTCTTTACCTTGGAAGAGAGAAGTGCATATTTCAACCCCGAACTCTTGCCCTAGTCTAATTTACAACCCCGAACTTCAATACCGTCTAAACTACAACCCCCAACTCTCAAAACCGGTCAGGATTCAACCCTTCTCTACCTCATGACCGATTTTGACCAAGTTGACCGGTTTTGACCCGTTGACTGGTTGAACAGTAAATTAAAAAATTATTACCACCATTATTATTTCACCTGGTGACCAGTAATTTAAAAAAAGTTGCAATTTTTTTAGCTTGTTTGGATGATAGAGTAGCACTCAGCAAAAAAGACAAATGTGGGTCTGTGAAACATTTAACTGTTCATGCACTAGTCGGGCTGATTTTGTTTTTTTGGCTGAGAGCTACTCAGATGTCCGAACGCGATGAAAATTGGCACGGACCTCATGCATTGATACATCTTCCATGTAAAAAATATTATGATTTTTTTACTGTTTAGCCGGTGAAAAAATCAAAATTATTTTTTGAAATTTTACTTTTGTTCCACTTATGATTTTTTTAATTTATTGATCACCTTGTGGAAAAAATTAAATTATTTTGATTTTGATTTTATTTTTTTCAACTTTATTTTTAATTTACTGTTCACTAGTCAACGGGTCAAAACTGATTAACAGAGAGAGAAGGGTTGAATCCTGACCGGTTTTGAGAGTTGGGGGTTGTAATTTAGACGGTATTGGAGTTCGGGGTTGTAAATTAGACTAGGGCAAAAGTTCAGGGTTGAAATTTGCACTTCTCTCACCTTGGAACATTACCATCTTTATTCTCAAGAATGTTGTTAGAATTTCACCACCTCTTAAGAAATTCTTGGTATAGTGATGCTTCTCGCCATCACCATTCTTTTCTTGGCCCCCGTGTTGAGCGAATTCTGTTGTGAGGATTTGATATCTCTAGCAACCCTATTGCATCAATTAATGGACAATAATTCCAATTTGGTATGCTGGTTGTTAAATCGACATTCTGATGTTGGTCGTGCAACCCATCCCACATTTCAAGTACACCTTCCAGTCAATGCTTAATTGTGTATGTTTTCCTCCAGCATACATCATTAAGTCATTTGATCTGGCAAATGTTATCTCCTTGTATACATAGTTGTGGAAATGCATCTTTTTGGATACCTCGATGAATCATCATTGAGTCCATCAGCCACCTCCTCATCTTCTTCTTGATTTAATGATGAACTCTTGTTTCGGAACTCGCTTCCATAGTTCATATCCCGAGAATCTTCAATGTCATCTCGTCAATTAGTGTCGCACCTTTTCTCCTCGAGCATCATGAGTTTGAGGTATCCTGACCACCAATCAGATCTGAATCTCGGTCAGATATGATGGTTGGAACATATTTCCACGAGTTATAACAATGGCATTTATGTGACCCTGAAAGGTGATGTCGTGCCTAGCACACCTGGCCGGAGGCCCTATTGTTATAGTTTCCCTTTCAACAAGGCTATCCATTCTTCCATGAGGAAATTGTAAGACTTATTATACAAGTTATTCCTGATAAATCCACTGAGTATCCAAAGTCCGTCCTTTGTTTGAAGACCATGTCAATGCTATCTCGAAGCATGTCTGTGGTACTCCGGTTTTCGACAAGAACATTTGAAGCCCAATGCTAAATGTTTTCTTCCTCAATTATCCAAACACCGTTGTATGGGTAATGTCATGAAATTTGTCTCTCCTTACCTAAAGAGTTCTCTACATTACATCCTGTCATGGATATCATGCTCTGCTTGTCCTTGGGAAGGATATACCCTTGAAATATGTGTTTAAACACATTTTCCTTCCCATTGTTCTGCTTAAACCTGATAATCATATTTTCCTTTCCATTGTTTGGTTTAACCTTTCTTGTGATCTATATGATCTAAGTAGTAATATTCTCTTGCTTTGTTAAACTCCTTGGTGTACAATTCTGTCAGAAAGACCCTGATACTTTTGTTGATGACATTCTGGTAACCACCGATGGACAAGAACTTTGCCTATTGGTCCGCCTCATTCAACGAGCAGGAAAATGGTTCTCTTCGTTCCCCGTCCTTGGTACCGACATTGTTGCCGGCATACCTGACAAGCTATTCACTGACATGCCTCCCTGTCGCGGCTGTGCAAGATGTCACCACCCTTCCTACTTTCAACCCACATGGTGGGCCCATAACCCACAGGTCCACTGGATCGAAACCTGACTCTTCTTTACAACCCGAATTCTAATGTATCCTTTGCACCTGTGCTTCGTGTGTGATTCACGAGCTAAATGCTATATCATTGATCATCCTGGAGTCAAACGCCATGTTATTCTCGTTGTTCAAACCCCCATTCTAGCTTCTGTCTATTCATCGAATGATTGCCTACCCGTTTGAAACTTTGGTACAATCGTATATTGCACTCAACGAATTCACTGAAATACAACTCGTGGGGTACCTTGTGTATTTCCCATTGAGTTCACCGTCAGATGCCCAACTTTGTGGAGATGCATTCTTCCAGAGTTTTTCCCCTTGGTCGCGTTCGTAGGACGATGGAGACCCCGAAGGAAGGATGACGACTTGATCATGGTGACTTGAAGCAAAGAAATGAAGACATCAATGAAAGGGATCAACCTCTTCGAAAGGGCAGCCAAGACCGAGAAAACTCGTTAGGTTTTTCGCTACCAGCACCTTCCCCCCCTACTCCACCGCTTAAATCTCGGGACGAGATTTCTTGTAGTGGAGGAGAATTGTGACACCCGGATAATTAAGCTACAGTAAACCTCTGTTAATTATGCCACGTCACCACGGTTACTGTTCCTAATCTCGCGTCAGTTCGAAACTGATTCATATTCAAATTGAAAAATAAAATCAAACGGTAAAAGTTTCAAACTTTAAAACTAAAATGTTCGAGTTGTGCCAAATAATGCAAGGGTAATTATGGTGAAGAAACCACACCTTTATAAAATATTTAAATACTATAAGATGAATAAAATAGTAGCGAAAACTATTATTTAAATACTTTTAAATAGTTAGTTAATTATAAAACTATTTAGATTGGGTAGCAAGTCAGTGTGGCAGTGGCATATTTGGTAATATGAAATTAGGTGCCATTTTTGAATTTTTCTAAAACAAAAATAAAAGGAAACTAAAAGAAAATAGAAAGTAAAAAATAATAAATAAAAGGAAAACGATAAAACGAAAAGAAAAGGAATAAAAAGCCCCTCGACCCAACTGGGCCACGACCCAGCCAGGTCGGCCCACCTAACTGGCCTACTTAGGCCCCACATCACCAAACCCTAACCCACCCCACGATCCCCACTCCCCCACTCCCCCGATCCCCTTCTGGATCGGGGTCGTCCCCGACGCCCTGGCTCGTCCCTGCCGCTCGCCGTCATGAACAGCCGCGGCCACTGGCCTCCATTCGTCGCACCACTGTGCCCACCCGCTACTCCGACCTCCTCTTCATCGTCTTCGACCACGAGATCAAGCCCGGGACCCCTACCTCGCCGGATTGCCTCGTCGCCCTGCCCGTGGATCTCGCCGGACTGCTTCCTCTCCGTCCCCGTCGTCTCCGGCCTCCTCCCCACGCCCCGCTGCCACCATCCCTATGAATCCCGGTGAGGCCACGTTCTCGTCCTCCTCCTTCCCTGCCCCTGCTCGAGGTTGAACGCGCGTACGCGCACCACAATGTCATGTCATGTCATGCATCGTCATGCATCGTATTTATTGTTTCTTCCCCCTCTTCTCTCGCTAGACATCGAGACCGACGTCGCTGCTACCCAGTACGACTACGGTGTTGACGACTCCTCTCTCTTGCTAGAGCAACCAGGCAAGCCCGCCCCCTTGATCACCAGATATTGCCTATTCTTCTCTACTGCTTGCATTAGAGTAGTGTAATATGTTACTGCTTTCCGTTAATCCTATCCTGATGCAGAGCCTGTCCTTGCTACTACTGTTGTTACCTTTACCTGCAAACCTAATGCTTAGTATAGGATGCTAGTGTTCCATAAGTGGCCCTACACTCTTGTCCATCTGCCATGCTATACTACTGGGCCGTGATCACTTCGGGAGGTGATCACGGGCATATGCGATATACTTTATACTGTTACATTACTTATGATACTGTTCGGAGTTGAGGACTGAAGGGGCAGGTGGCTCCATCCCGGTAGAGGTGGGCCTGGGTTCTCGACGGCCCCCGACTGTTACTTTGATGCGGAGCGACAGGGCAGGTTGAGAACACCTAGGAGAGAGGTGGGCCTGGCCCTGGTCGGCGTTCGCGGTTATTTCAAGATAACACGTTTAAAGACATCTTGGTATTTGATCCGAGTCTGGCCACTGGCCTATACACATTAACCATCTACGCGGGGACAGTTATGGGCACTCGACGTCGTGGTATCAGCCAAAGCCTTCGTGACGTCAGCGACTGAACGACGCGCGCCGGATTGTACTGGAACGCCTGCTAGGCTAGGTCTGCTTCCGGCCACCCTCGCAACATGCAGGTGTGCAATGGGCGATGGGCCCAGACCCCTGCGCCATAGGATTTAGACCGGCGTGCTGACCTCTCTGTTGTGCCTAGGTAGGGCTGTGACATGTTGATCTTCCGAGGCCGGGCATGACCCAGGAAAGTGTGTCCGGCCAAATGGGATCAAGCGTGTTGGGTTATGTGGTGCACCCCTGCAGGGAAGTTAATCTATTCGAATAGCCGTGATCTTCTGTAACATGACGACTTGGAGTTGTACCTTGACCTTATGACAACTAGAACCGGATACTTAATTAAACGCACCCTTCCAAGTGCCAGATACAACCGGTGGTCGCTCTCTCATAGGGCGATGAGGGGAGGATCATCGGTTAGGATTATGCTATGTGATGATACTTGGTGAACTTACCATCTACTCTCTTCTCCTGCTGCAAGATGGAGGTTACCAGAAGTGTAGTCTTTGATAGGACTAGCTATCCCCCTCTTATTCCGGCATTCTGCAGTTCAGTCCACATATGATAGCCTTTTCCATTTGATACCAATGAATACATATGTAGTGTAGCTCCTTGCTTGCGAGTACTTTGGATGAGTACTCACGGTTGCTTTGCTCCTCCTTTTTCCCCTTTCTATACTCGATTGCTGCGACCAGACATTGGAGCCCAGGAGCCAGACGCCACCGTCGATGATGACTACTACTACTCGGGAGGTGCCTACTACTACGTGCAGCCCGCTGACGACGACCGGGAGTAGTTTAGGAGGATCCTAGGCAGGAGGCCTGAGCCTCTTTCGATCTGTATCCCAGTTTGTGCTAGCCTTCTTAAGGCAAACTTGTTTAACTTATGTCTGTACTCAGATATTGTTGCTTCCGCTGACTCGTATATGATCGAGCTCTTGTATTCGAGCCCTCGAGGCCCCTGGCTTGTAATATGATGCTTGTATGACTTATTTTATTTGTAGAGTTGTGTTGTGATATCTTCCCGTGAGTCCCTGATCTTGATCGTACACGTTTGCGTGTATGATTAGTGTACGATTGAATCGGGGGCGTCACACTATGTTAGGCGAGTTATTCTCAAGAGGAATGGACTCCGCTCCTCACTCACGAGATAAATGGCTGGTCACTGGGATGCCCGGTCCCATGCTTTATGCAAACTAAATCAAAATAATTGCAAACAAAACCCCCCTGGGACTCTTGTTAGTTGGAGGCACTCGTTGTTTCGAGCAAGCCATGGATTGATGCTTGTGGTGGAATGGGGAGTATAAACTTTACCATTCTGTTTGGGAACCGCCTATAATGTGTGTAGCATGGAAGATATCGCCATCTCTTGGTTGTTATGTTGACAATGAAAGTATACCGCTCAAAATATCATTCACCTCTATTTTAAAACCGAGCTCTGGCACCTCTACAAATCCCTGCTTCCCTCTGCGAAGGGCCTATCTATTTACTTTTATGCCGAGTCATCATCCTCTTATTAAAAAGCACCAGTTGGAGAGCAATGTTGTCATTTGCATTCATTTTGTTAGTTTACATTGAGTATGACTTGACTGGATCTCTTTTACCATGAATTACAATGTCTAGTCAGTCCTTGGTCTTTAAAGGTGCTCTGCATTTATGTTTTGCGGTCTCAGAAAGGGCTAGCGATATACCATCTTGTTATATCATATTATGATTGTTTTGAGAAAGTGTTGTCATCTGAGATTTATTATTATGGATCGCTAGTTGATTATGCTATTGATATGAGTAAACTTGAGACCTATGCGTTATTGTGAATGTGGTTAGTTATAATATTTGCTGAAAACTTGAATGCTAGCTTTACATATTTACAACAACAAGAGCAAACATAGTTTGTAAAAGTTTTTCTTTATCACTTTCAGTTTATCAACTGAATTACTTGAGGACAAGCAAAGGTTTAAGCTTGGGGGAGTTGATACGTCTCCAACGCATCTACTTTTCCAAACACTTTTGCCCTCGTTTTGGACTCTAACTTGCATGATTTGAATGGAACTAACCCGGACTGACGTTGTTTTCTGCAGAATTACCATGGTGTTATTTATGTGCAGGAGCAAACGTTCTCGGAATGACCTAAAACTTCATGGAGACACTTTTCAGAAAATAAGAAAAATACCTGCCAAAGATGAAGGCCAGGGGGCCACCACCTTGCCACGAGGGTGGGGGGTGCGCCTGCCCCCTAGGGCGCCCCCTACCTCATGGGCCCCCTGTTGCCTCTCCGACTTCAACTCCACCTCCATATATTGAGTTTCGGGGAGAAAAAAATCAGAGAGAAGAAATCATCGCGTTTTACGATACGGAGTCGCCGCCAAGCCCTAAAACCTCTCGGGAGGGTTGATCTAGAGTCCGTTCGGGGCTCCGAAGAGGGGAATCCGTCGCTATCATTATCATCAACCATCCTCCATCACCAATTTCATGATGCTCACCGCCGTGCGTGAGTAATTCCATCGTAGGCTTGCTGGACGGTGATGGGTTGGATGGGATCTATCATGTAATTGAGTTAGTTTTGTTAGTGTTTGATCCCTAGTCTCCACTATGTTCTGAGATTGATGTTGCTATGACTTTGTTATGCTTAATGCTTGTCACTAGGGCCCGAGTGCCATCATTTCAGATCTGAACCTATTATGTTTTCATCAATATATGAGTGTTCTTGATCCTATTTTGCAAGTCTATAGTCACCTATTATGTGTTATGATCCGTTAACCTCGAAGTGACAATAATCGGGATACTTACCGGTGATGACCATAGTTTGAGGAGTTTATGTATTCACTATGTGTTAATGCTTTGTTCCGGTTCTCTATTAAAAGGAGTGAAAGTGCAACTATCCCTAGGTGGTTTTGGTAATTCATAACAACATATATCTCATTGAGCTAATGCTATTCCAAGATGACTATTTCAGGAAAGCTCAATGATTGGCATGGCATGGATGTGAAAGTGGAACCCTCAAAATGCTAAGGACAAAGGATTGGCTCAAGCTCAAAAGCTCAAGACTCTTCATTTTATATTTTAGTGATCCAAGATCACATTGAGTCTTTAGGAAAAGCCAATACTATCAAGGAGGGATGAGGTGTTGCTTAATGAGCCTCTTGCTTCATGTGCTTAGTGATATGCTCCAAAACCCTCAACTACTTTCCCATATCCACATATGACCTAAACCCTAAGCCAAACTCGGTCCTACCGATTCTTTCTATCCGGCGCCACCGAGTTTCATTTGTCATAAGCCACTGCCAAACCCTAGAAATTCGGTTCTACCGATAGGGATCTCGGTCTCACCGAGATAGGATTGCAAACTCTCTGTTTCCCTTTCGTAACTTTTCGGTCTCACCGAAAGAGCGGATCGGTCCCACCGAGATTGCAATGTAAATTCAGTGTTTCCTTTTTGTAACTTTTTGGTCTCACCGAAAGAGCAAATCGGTCCCACAGAGTTTGCCTGACCAACTCTTTGGTTAGCTAATTACCAAATTTGGTCTCACCAAGTTTGTGTAATCGGTCTCACCGAGATTACGTTATGCCCAAACCCTAACCATATCGGTCCTACCGAGTTGCATGTCAGTCCCACTGAAAATCTCTAACGGTCACTAGGTTTACCTTTTCGGTCCGACCAAGTTTGTTGACTCGGTCCCACCGAGATTGGAAAAATGTGTGTAATGGTTGGATTTTGTGTGGAGGCTATATATACCCCTCCACCTCCTCTTCATTCGTGGAGAGAGCCATCAGAACACATACACAATTCCAACTCATATGTTCTGAGAGAGAACCACCTACTCATGTGTTGAGACCAAGATATTCCATTCCTACCATATGAATCTTGATCTCTAGCCTTCCCCAAGTTGCTTTCCACTCAAACCTTCTTTCCACAAAATCCAAATCCTATGAGAGAGAGTTGAGTGTTGGGGAGAGTATCATTTGAAGCACAAGAGCAAGGAGTTCATTACCTACACACCATTTGTTACTTCTTGGAGAGTGGTGTCTCCTAGATTGGCTAGGTGTCACTTGGGAGCCTCCGACAAGATTGTGGAGTTGAACCAAGGAGTTTGTAAGGGCAAGGAGATTGCCTACTTCGTGAAGATCTACCGCTAGTGAGGCAAGTCCTTCGTGGGCGATGGCCATGGTGGGATAGACAAGGTTGCTTCTTTGTGGACCCTTTGTGGGTGGTTGCTTCTTCATGGACCCTTCGTGGCTGGAGCCCTCCGTGGACTCGCGCAACCGTTACCCTTTGTGGGTGGAGCCCTCCGTGGACTCGCGCAACTGTTACCCTTTGTGGGTTGAAGTCTCCATCAACGTGGATGTAGGATAGCACCACCTATCCGAACCACAGGAAAAACATCCGTGTCTCCAATTGCGTTTGAATTGTCCAAACCCTTCCCTTTACATTCTTGCAAGTTGCATGCTTTACTTTCCACTGCTAATATACTCTTTGCATGCTTGCTTGAATTGTGTGATGATTGCTTGACTTGTCCTACAATAGCTAAAAACTTCCAAGAACTAAAATTGGGAAAAGGTTAAGTTTTTATTTGGTCAAGTAGTCTAATCACCCCCCCCCTCTAGACATACTTTCGATCCTACAAGTGGTATCAGAGCCTTGGTCTCCATTTGCTTTAATCTCCATAGCTTTTGGTGGTCATAGCCTTGGTTTCACAACCTAGGAGAGTATGGCGTCTAGCGAGGGAAATTATCACCGCAGAGGTCCTTACTTTGATGGTACTAATTTTGCTAGTTGGAAGCATAAAATGAAAATGCATATTCTTGGACATAACCCCGCCGTTTGGACTATTGTGTGTGTTGGTTTGCAAGGTGACTTCTTTGATGGGAAAGAACCAAACCGTGAAGCTACCGCAGATGAGTTGAAGATGTTGCAATACAATGCTCAAGCTTGTGATATTCTCTTCAACGGATTATGCCCCGAAGAATTCAACAAAATCAGCCGTCTTAGGAATGCAAAGGAAATTTGGGACACTTTGATTGATATGCATGAAGGTACTGACTCCGTCAAGGAATCCAAGTTGGATGTGCTTCAAAGTCAACTTGACAAGTTCAAAATGAAGGATGGTGAAGGTGTCGCTGAAATGTACTCTAGGCTTGCTCTCATCACAAATGAGATTGCCGGCTTAGGAAGTGAAGAGATGACCGATAGATTCATCATCAAGAAGATTCTAAGAGCCTTGGATGGAAAATATGATACCTTGTGCACATTGATCCAAATGATGCCCAATTACAGAGATCTCAAGCCAACGGAGGTGATTGGAAGAATTGTTGCTCATGAGATGTCACTCAAGGATAAAGAGGAACTTCACAACAAATCAAGTGGTGCCTACAAAGCCTCATGTGAAGCCCCTACATCATCAAGTGATAAACAAAACTACAATGAAGAATTGAGCTTAATGGTGAAGAACTTCAACAAGTTCTACAAGAGTAGAAGCAAAGATAGAAGCTTCAAGTCAAGGTCCTACAATGACAAAAGATCTTCTAGTCGAGAGCGAAACTGCTACAGTTGTGGAAGACCCGGACACTATTCCAATGAGTGTACGGCTCCCTACAAGAGAAGAGAAGATTCTCCAAAAAGAAGAAGCTAAGAATCACCACCAAGAGAGAGAAGGAGTAGAGATGATCGTTATGAACGAAGATACTCATGGAGAAGCAAGGATTCGGAAAGGAAGGAAAAATCATCAAGGAGCTACACAAAACGAAGACATCAAGCTCATGTTGGTGAATGGGTATCCGGCTCCGACTCCGACAGCCACTCCGAGAGAAGTTATCACTCCGACTCCGAAGATACTCAAGATGAAGGTGTTGCCGGTCTAGCACTTGTGTCAACCAACTCCTACGACATATTTGACTCACCAAATGAAGGAATTTGAAGATGCTTCATGGCCAAAGGTCCTAAGGTAACACACCCCGAGTATGTTGATTTCAATAGTGATGAAGATGACTTGTTAGGTGATGATTTGCTTGTTGACAACTCTAGTGATGAATACTATAATGAAATGTCAATTAATCATGCTAATCAAGATAAAACGAATGACAATGATAAGGAGAAGATTGAGGCTCTAACTAAAGAACTAAACACTCTTAAGTTAGCTCATGAAACTATCTTCGAAGATCATCGAGAACTTTTAAGAGCTCATGAGAAATTACGCTTTGAAAAGCTCAATCTTGAGCAAGAGCATGAGTTCTTAAAAGCAATCAATGATGATCTTCGCACGAAAAGTTCTCCTTACATTGCCAAGCGTTTACTCTTATCCACTTACATGCCTCAAGTCAAGTCTTGTAACAAGAACAAGAAAGATTCTTCCTCTAGCAGTAACAATGATCATGCTAAATCCAATATTGTTGCTTCTAGTAGTTCTCTTGATTCCACTAATGATTCTCTTAGCCAAGTTACACTTGAGCAAGAAAATAGCTTATTGAAGGGAATTATAGAGAAAGGAGTGTACAAAAGCCTTGCCGGGAGTAAGCAATTCGAGGAAATTGTGCGCAAGCAAGGAATGCACCGGAAGAATCAAGGTGTTGGTTTTGAACAAAAGTTCAATGCCAATGGAGTTGAGTGGGAAGAAGATCAATACCCCAAGACAAAGTTTGTTCCTCAACAAGAGGAGTATGATACTTCTTTCAAGGGGACACAAGCTCAAGATGATCTTCCACCACAAGACTACAAGAAAAAAGGCAAGGACAAGCTTCAAGAGGAAATTGATGCATTTGAAGAAGATCCTAAGACCTTAGTCTGGTGGATTCCCAAGACTACTTCAAGTTCCACTTCATCAAGTACGACTACAACTCCAAGGATTCCCATCAAGATGGTGTGGATCCAAAAGAAGAAGAAAGAGTTCTTGAGGGTGACTCCGCCAACATACTTCACTCTTATCATTTTGGCAAGAACAAGTGCAATCAACTTCCACATCTTGCACTAGTTCAAGGAGTCACAAACCCTCTTGTTGGTAAGACAAGGGACAAGGTAACCTAAAAGTTTTCATGGACATCATCTTGTGTGTGCATCACTCTATGTCTATGGATATCCTTGTTTGTTCCTTGCGGGACTAACCCATGTAGGTATTGAAAGTGCAATTCACTCAAAGGGATAGCTCCAAGTGATCTACATCAACATTGAGCATCCACATCTTCAACATCTACATGAAGTCATCATCGACAAAACCCGAGGTTAGTTCATCCCTCTAAGGGGGGATATCACATCTAGGGGGAGCTTTACTCTAAGACTTGAGCTAAAGCAACTCTAAAGATGTGAACACAACAATGCTTTATGTAAAAGTGGTAACCCCACTTGAGCTTAAACGATGAGTATGACCTATGATCAAGTGTTCTCACTTGACTCCTAAGTCAATATACTCATATATAGATGACCTTGTCATCGCAAATTGCTTGGTAGATGCTAGAATTGGTTGTGCATGCCTTGTCACATATTTCATTTGCCATCTTATTGTGTGAGCATGCTGGTTGCATATTTTACTCATTCGAGGACATCCACTTGTTGTTTTGATTGTTCGGTTTTATTTCCTTTTGCCAAGTGGATGGACAAGAATGCCTAAGAACCTCCTCTAGCTATCTATGCTTTTTCTCATCTCAAACTCTATTCATGCTACATCACAAAATTTGATCAAGTCAGATTCGAACCACTCTGTGTGAGGAGCGCTCGGAGTCCCCGATTCGTCATAGACTTAAACTTCCAAAACCTCTTTATGATTCTCGGTCTGACCGATACCCTACTTTCTGTCCTACCGAGATCATTAAGTTGATCTATGTTTTTGATCTCGGTGCAACCGATTTGAACCATTCGGTCACACGTTTTGCATCTCGGTGCCACCGAGTCATTCCACTCGGTCACACCGACAGGGCCGGGCTATATATAGTCACGGGCAAAAATTTGGAAATTTCTCCGAACCCCTTTGCCCGCGCGATAGCCTGCTCTGCCAACTTGGTCTCCGGATCCTCTCCTCGCCGCCAGCCTCCTCCAGTCGCTGGTCTCCATCGCTGTCAACGGAATTCAAACCCGCCGTTGCCGCCGTAGCGAGTCTCCGCCGAACTAGGGTATGGACTCGATCACAGTGCTATTCCCCGTCCGATTCCTAGCACATTGTGTTCTTAATGACTCTTGCCACGATTCAAACACTCCTATCCAGTCAATGCGTTCGTAGATTAGTTTTGATTCGAAAATTTTAGGGTTAGGTTTCCGCCGAAACCATCTCGGACCCACCGAGTTGAAAAACTCGGTCCCACCGATTTGGCTTATGCCATTGCACAAGTGAGACTTAGTCTGACCGAGAATTACTTATCGGTGTGACCGATTTTGGAACTTTGTGAAACCCTAGCAGTCTCGGTGCCACCGAACTGTGACTCGGTCTGACCGAGTTCACTAGTTTAGGTGCCAAAACTGCTTCGGTATCACCGAGTTTAAAAATCGGTAGATCCGAGATGATTTCAGTGGGAAACTAAAACTAAGTTTTTGGATCATTCTTTTGCAAAAGTCTCTGCATTTTGTGATGTTCATCCACTCTACCTCATCTATAAACTATTCACAGGGTCAGCAGTCAGCTTGTTCATAATGTCAGATCAGAGTGACAGCCAGAATGTGTCAGAACAGCAAGTGCACATGAGTGAGGGCACTAGTCCCTCCAGTTCTTCTGATGAAGGCAGCAGGAGCACCCCTAGCAATTTGCCAAAAGCTTCCACCAGACAAAGGAAGAAGAGAACTTCAGATTCTGAGGATGAAGATTATGTGGCAGAAGAGGAAGCAACTTCCAAGAGAGTTGAGCCAGCACAGGGCACAAAGCCAGGGTTAAAGATCAAAAGGCCAGCAGGTAGGCAGCCTATGCCAACAGCCAGAGCTTCAACTCAGATTCCTGAAAAGCCTGCACCCAAAGAGCCAGTTGCTGCTGAAGGAAAGAAAAGAAAGGAAAGGGTGAAGAAGACCGTAGCCAGAGTGCTTGGAAAGGCTTCCATCATGGAAGAAGAGGAAGAAGAAGAGGTAGTTGCACCAGCACCTAAGGCACCCAAGATGATGGGTGATGCCATAAGATCAGGGGCAACTGCTTCTAAGGCCAAGCCAGCTCCAAAGCCAAAGAGGAATACAAGGAGCATACCTGCAGCTGAAAAGAACAATGCCCCAGTGCCTGACATTTCTGAAGAAGAAGAAGGTCAAGTGCTCAGAAAGCTCAAGCCCAAGATCCCAGACCATAGTGATGCTCATCCTGTGGCTGAGGACATGAAGCTCGGGAGAGACTCAGGGCTCAGGAAGTGGAGAGAAGCAGACCCGTATGCTTCAAGGAGGAGGACTGCTGTTGACTACAGATTTCACACCAAGGAACAGCAGGACTTCTATGAGACAGTGCTGCTTGATAAGAAGCCAATAGTCTGTGATATGAGATGGGTTGACTGGCAATACATCAAGGAAAACGAAGAACACTACCCTGGAGTGTATGACAACTTCAATGCTTGTGGAGTAGCAGACTTTGTTGGGCAGAAGCTCACAAAGTGGAACGAGGAACTTATTATGCAATTCTACTCCACGGCACACTTCTATCCAGATGGTAGGATAACTTGGATGTCTGAAGGTACGAGGTACCAATCTACAGTTGCTAAGTGGGCACAGCTCATCAATGCCCCAGAGGAGCATGAGGATGACTTGGATATCTATGCCAAGAAGAAGATGGACCACAACTCTATGTCCAATATGTACAAGGAAATTCCAAACGAGGCACTTGATACTTTCAAGTTTGGGTCTGTGCATTATCACTACAACTGATGCCTTTGCCAGAGTGCCACGAGGTCCGAGGTCGTCTGCAGTGCCAGTTCCTGACACCAGAGCCACCACTTCTGCACCAGCTACAACCTCAGTTCCACCAGCTCCAGCATCTACTTCAGCCTCAACTCCAACCACGTCTACAGAAGGCTTCATCCTTGGAGTGCTCCGGACTCCACCACCACCTGAAGATCAAGCCTGAGCGTCGATCTAGCACTATGCATTTTCTAGGAACTTTTTGGTAACTTGTTGCCAAAGGGGGAGAAAAATGTATAGATCATAGGCTTCGAGAGAGAGAGTGTTGCTTTTTTCTCTCTTGCTTTATTTGGTGGTTTTTCGAACTTTGTTTGCTTTTGAGTGCTTGAGATACTATGTCATTGCTCGTGAGACATTGATGATCATGTGTTTGATCATAAGCTACACTTAATGTTTGCTTAATATTATCATCTTATCTATCTTATGTGATCATTCACTATTCTTGGTGATGAGTGCATGTATTTCATTCTTATCATTTTAAGCGCTCCACCAAGATGTATGTGACATGGAAGAGTAACCCATGACTCTAACTCTTTGTGCATTTGCAGTCCAAAGCAAATTTTAAATATGCACAAATTTAGGGGGAGCTCTTACTTGTCACATAATTCTCAAAGCGACGATATATTTCATGCTTATTATCATTTGTCGAAGCTTTGATCTATATGTTGTCATCAATTACCAAAAAGGGGGAGATTGAAAGTGCAACTATCCCTAGGTGGTTTTGGTAATTCATAACAACATATAGCTCATTGAGCTAATGCTATTCCAAGATGACTATTTCAGGAAAGCTCAATGATTGGCATGGCATGGATGTGAAAGTGGAACCCTCAAAATGCTAAGGACAAAGGATTGGCTCAAGCTCAAAAGCTCAAGACTCTTCATTTTATATTTTAATGATCCAAGATCACATTGAGTCTTTAGGAAAAGCCAATACTATCAAGGAGGGATGAGGTATTGCTTAATGAGCCTCTTGCTTCATGTGCTTAGTGATATGCTCCAAAACCCTCAACTACTTTCCCATATCCACATATGACCTAAACCCTAAGCCAAACTCAGTCCTACCGATTCTTTCTATCCGGTGCCACCGAGTTTCATTTGTCATAAGCCACTCCCAAACCCTAGCAATTCGGTTCTACCGATAGGGATCTCGGTCTCACCGAGATGGGATTGCAAACTCTCTGTTTCCCTTTCGGAACTTTTCGGTCTCACCGAAAGAGTGGATCGGTCCCACCGAGATTGCAATGTAAATTCAGTGTTTCCTTTTTGTAACTTTTCAGTCTCACCGAAAGAGCAAATCGGTCCCACCGAGTTTGCTTGACCAACTCTCTGGTTAGCTAATTACCAAATTCGGTATCACCGAGTTTGTGTAATTGGTCTCACCGAGATTACGTTATGCCCAAACCCTAACCATACCGGTCCTACCGAGTTGCATGTCAGTCCCACCAAAAATCTCTAACGGTCACTAGGTTTACCTTTTCGGTCCGACCGATTTTGTTGATTCGGTCCCACCGAGATTGGAAAACTGTGTGTAATGGTTGGATTTTGTGTGGAGGCTATATATACCCCTCCACCTCCTCTTCATTCGTGGAGAGAGCCATCAGAACACATACACAATTCCAACTCATATGTTCTGAGAGAGAACCACCTACTCATGTGTTGAGACCAAGATATTCCATTCCTACCATATGAATCTTGATCTCTAGCCTTCCCCAAGTTGCTTTCCACTCAAACCTTCTTTCCACAAAATCCAAATCCTATGAGAGAGAGTTGAGTGTTGGGGAGACTATCATTTGAAGCACAAGAGCAAGGAGTTCATTACCTACACACCATTTGTTACTTCTTGGAGAGTGGTGTCTCCTAGATTGGCTAGGTGTCACTTGGGAGCCTCCGACAAGATTGTGGAGTTGAACCAAGGAGTTTGTAAGGGCAAGGAGATCGCCTACTTCATGAAGATCTAGCGCTAGTGAGGCAAGTCCTTCGTGGGCGATGGCCATGGTGGGATAGACAAGGTTGCTTCTTCGTGGACCCTTTGTGGGTGGTTGCTTCTTCATGGACCCTTCATGGGTGGAGCCCTCCGTGGACTCGTGCAACTGTTACCCTTTGTGGGTGGAGCCCTCCGTGGACTCGTGCAACCGTTACCCTTTGTGGGTTGAAGTCTCCATCAACGTGGATGTAGGATAGCACCACCTATCCGAACCATGGGAAAAACATCCGTGTCTCCAATTGCGTTTGAATTCTCCAAACCCTTCCCTTTACATTCTTGCAAGTTGCATGCTTTACTTTCCGCTGCCAATATACTCTTTGCATGCTTGCTTGAATTGTGTGATGATTGCTTGACTTGTCCTACAATAGCTAAAAACTGCCAAGAACTAAAATTGGGAAAAGGTTAAGTTTTTATTTGGTCAAGTAGTCTAATCACCCCCCCTCTAGACATACTTTCGATCCTACAAGGAGGCCTTAATATCCCATAGTTTCCGTAAGGACCCCGTTGCCACGGGAGGTAGGACAAAAGATGTCATGCAAGTTCTTTTCCATAAGCATATATGACTATGTTTGGAATACATGCCTACATTATATCAATGAACTGGAGCTAGTTCTGTGTCACCCGAGGTTATGACTGTTACATGATGAACCGCATCCGGCATAATTCTCCATCACTGATCCATTGCCTACGAGCTTTCCATATATTGTTCTTTGCTTATTTACTTTTCCGTTGCTATTGCTATCATCACTACAAAATACCAAAAACATTACTTTTACTACTGTTACCTTTTGCTACCATTACCACTACTATCATATTACTTTGCTACTAATCACTTTGCCGCAGATATTAAGTTTCCAGGTGTGGTTGAATTGACAACTCAGCTGCTAATACTTGAGAATATTCTTTGGCTCCCCTTGTGTCGAATCAATGAATTTGGGTTGAATACTCTACCCTAGAAAACTATTGCGATCCCCTATACTTGTGGGTTACCAGTCACTCTCGCAGCCCATCATCTAATTGCTACTCCACAATGCATTCCATTAGGCCCAAATATGGGGAAGTGTCATGTAGTCGACGTTCACATGACACCACTAAGGGAATCACAACATACATACTATCAAAATATCGAACACATATAAAATTCACATGATTACTTGCAACATGATTTCTCCCGTGACCTCAAGAACAAAGGTAACTACTCATAAATGATAAACATGCTCATCGGAGGGGTATTAAATAGCATATTGGATCTAAACATATAACGTTCCACCAAATAAACCATATAGTAATAAACTACATGATGTAATCAACACTACTAGTCACCCACAAGTACCTCTATAGTTCCGGTAACAAGATTGAACACAAGAGATAAACTAACGTTTGAGAGGAGATGGTGTTGTTGAAGATGTTGATGGATATTGCCCTCCCCAAGATGGGATAGTTGTTGGTGATTATGATCACGAAGATTTCCCCCTCTGGGAGGGAAGTTCCCCCGACGGTATCGCTCCACTGAAGGGCAAAAGTGCTCCTGCCCAAGTTCCGCCTCGACGTGGTGGCGATTTGTCCCGAAAGTCCTCCTCTTATATTTTCTAGGTAAAAATGACTTATATACCAAAAGATGGGCACCAGAGGTGGGCCGAGGAGGGCACAACCCACCAGGGCGCGCCTGGGTCCCTAGGGCGCCCAGGTGGGTTGTGCCCACCTGGTGGGCCCCCTATAGTAGTTAATTGCTCCAATAATTCTTAAATAATCCATAAAAATCTCCGTGAAGTTTCAGCTTGTTTGGAGTTGTGCAGAATAGGTGGCCTGGCATACCTTTTCCACGTCCAGATTTCCAGCTGCCGAAATTCTCCCTCTTTGTGTATACCTTGCATATTATGAGAGAAAAGGCATTAGAATTACTACAAAAAGCATTATTATGGATAAAAACATTATAAATAACTATAATAAAACATGATGCAAAATGGACGTATCAACTCCCCCAAGCTTAGACCTCGCTTGTCCTCAAGCGAAAACCAAAATTGAAAAACATGTCCACATGCTTTGAGAGAGAGGTGTCGATAAAAACAAAATACGGACATAGAAGCATCATGTTGATTATTATAACAACAACAAAATTAAACATAGGACTTTTATCATATACTTCTCATGAATAAGTAATAGTTCATCACACAATCAAAGTATAAAGCAAAAACTCTATTAGAAACCAACAAACTATGTTCTCAGTCAAATTTTGCAACTACAATTCATCATCTTTTCAGGAAGAGTCAAGTTTCGGAGTCTTTAGGCAGTCCACATACTCAACCATCATATAGTATTCTATAATTGCTAACACTCACCCCATACGCATGAGCAAAACGTTTTAACCGGACACATAGAAAGATATGGGCTTATGGTTTCGCCTCCCAACGTACTCACCTCAAGGGTGATGTCAACAATAATAACTCATGCCACCCATATTCAACTGGACATATGTGCCTAGATCTTTCCTCACCACACGATGCTTGCCAAATGAGAAAAATAAAAGGAATAGAGAGAAAAACTTTGACTCTTGCATAAAATTAAATACATAAAAGTAAAAGATAGGCCCTTCGTAGAGGGAAGCAGAGGTTGCCATGCACTTATTTGTTTGCATGCTCAATCCCTTAGTGCAAAAGAACATCACGTTACATTGCCGCTTGTGATAGCGACATTTATTGTGCAGTCTGTCGCTTTTATTCTTCACCATCACAAGTTCGTGCAACACTCAATTTTCTCTTACACTAAATGATCTCACACTTTTAGAAGCAATTTTTATTGCCTTTTTGCACCGATGACAACTTACTTGGGGGATCTTGCTCAATCCCTAGGTAGGTATGGTGGACACTTGAAAATAAGATTTGGGTTTAAGGGTTTTGGATGCACAAGTATTATCTCTACTTAGTGCGGAATTTTTGGCTAGCAAAGATAGGGGCAAGCACCACTTGTTAAAGGATCCATGACAATATGACTTCTATGTGAATATGAACAAACATAAATCATTAAGTTGTCTTCCTTGTCCAACGTCAACAATTTTGGCATATAATTTTTTGATGAGGGCTCACAATCACAAAAGGTTTCTAGCATAGTATATTTATATGTAAATCTTCTCTTTCCTTATTAATTCTTCCATGAGTTGCATCATTGACTAATGATATGTTTGTCAATCTCTAATAAAATTTTCTACTTATAATTTTCCTTATGTGGTGCCATCACCTACCATTGGATCAGTATATAATATTTTCTTTATTTATTTTCTTTCTCTTATTTATTTCTTATTTATTTTCTTTATTTCAACATGAGAGTAAATAAATTAAAAGCTCACACTAAACTTTATTATATAACTTGCACACGATTAAAAGGATAGATCACTAAGCAAAATCTCAAAGAAGAAAGGATCAAACTAAACTTTTATTCATCTAAAGCAAAAGATCAAACTAAAATATGTAAAAGCAAAAAGATTGAACTTACCGGGGCACCTCCCTCAAGCTTGGTGGAAGCCAAGGGGAGTGCCCATACCCGATACTCAGTTTTCCTTTGGTGGTGAAGAAGGTGATGTTGGTGAAGAAGAAGAGATCTTATCCTCGGATTTCCATGGCAGTGGCCCACCATCATAAGAGGAGGAGTGAGTCTCACGAGTCTTGCAATTAGCAGCCAAACTCATACCTTTAAACCTCGCCTCATATTCAAAGACTTGGTTTTGAAGATGATAGATCTGGCTTTGGAGAAAGTTGATTTGCTCGTTAAGGGTGAAGATGATGTCCTTCATGGTCTTGCCATCCACCTTGAGATCACGGGAAAGGTCTGTGATCATGAGGTGATTGGCATTGAGCCCATGCTCCACCATCCCCTTGCACTGGAAGATGTCTTGCTCCTCAGCTTCAAGCCAGGCCTCCACGGTTCCCGTCCTCTTGGGACACGATACATTGCAGAGGTGAAGCACCTCCTCATGCATCTGGATGACCTCAGGGTGCTGCACCACTTCCTGCAGATATGGGTTGATGACGTTCTTGAATAACTTGTCCTTGGAGGAGCTGGAAGAGGCCATGGTAGATGGGATCTGAAAGAAAACAACAAGGAAAAAGAGAACAGGGGATTCCTCCGCAATACGGTGATCAACAGATTCGGGAAGTATATATAGATTTTTTATCTTAGAGGACAAGTATATGGTAGAAAAACGGAGTACGAAAGGTGGCCCAGGTGGGCACAACCCACCTGGGCGCGCTAGGCTGCCTGGCGCGCCCTGGTGTCTTGTGCCCACCAGGGGACGCTTCGTGGAAGTTTCTTTATTCCCAAAATTATTAAATATTCCAAAACTGATAAAAAAATATTTTTGTTGATTTTTCAGAGTCCGTTTACTTACCGTATCACGTACCTCCTTATTTTCATGATTATGGATTGTTCCGGAAGGACTCTTTTATGTGTTATTCCAGTGTCATAGTTTGGATAATATTACTTTCAACATTAATAGGCGTACCCAAGATATAATGCTTTATTCATTGCCCATTGACAACCTTCGGATTAGTACCTTCGGAATTATATATTTTGATGGCTCCAGACCGGTAAACCTCCTCGATGACATATGGGCCTTCCCATTTTGAGAGGAGTTTTCCTGCAAAGAATCTGAAACGAGAGTTGTACAAAAGAACATATTCTCCGACTTTAAACTCACGGTTTTGAATTCTTTTGTCATGCCATCTTTTTACTTTTTCTTTGAATAATTTTGCATTTTCATAAGCTTGGGTTCTCCATTCATCTAGAGAGCTAATATCAAATAACCTCTTTCCACCAGCAAGTTTGAAGTCATAATTGAGTTCTTTGATTGCCCAAAATGCTTTATGTTCTAACTCAAGAGGCAAATGACAAGCTTTTCTGTAAACCATTTTATAAGGAGACATACCCATAGGATTTTTATATGCTGTTCTATAAGCCCAAAGTGCATTATCTAATTTCTTAGACCAATTCTTCCTGGACCTATTGACAGTCTTTGGCAAAATTAATTTTATTTCTCTATTTCTAAGTTCAACTTAACCACTAGACTGAGGATGATATGGTGATGCAATTCTATGGTTAACATCATACTTGGCAATCATTTTTCAGAAAGCACCATGAATAAAGTGTGAACCACCATCAGCCATTAAATATCAAGGGACTCCAAACCTTGGGAAAATAACTTCCTTAAGCATTTTAATAGAGGTGTTGTGATTAGCACTACTGGTTGGAATAGCTTCTACCCATTTATTAAGAAAATCAACAACAACCAAAATATGAGTATACCCATTAGAGGAAGGAAAAGGTCCCATCTAATCAAATCCCCAAACATCAAACGGTTCAACAGCAAGTGAATAATTCATAGGCATTTATTGACGCTTACTGATATTACCTATTCTTTGACATTCATCACAAGATAAGACGAACTTACGGACATCCTTGAAGAGAGTAGGCCAATAAAATCTAGATTGCAATACCTTGTGAGCAGTTCTATCTCCAGCATGATGCCCTCCATAAGCTTCGGAGTGACATTTCCGTAGGATTTGTCCCTGTTCATGCTCAGGTACACAACGTCTAATAATACCATCTACTCCTTTATAAAGATGTGGGTCATCCAAAAAGTAGTGTCTTAAATCATAGAAGAATTTTTTTCTTTTGTTGGTATGTAAAGCTAGGTGGTAAATATTTAGCAGCAATGTAATTAGCATAATCAGCATACCAAGGAGTATTGTAGGTAACTACTCATCAGGAAAACTATCATCAATAGGTAGTGGGTCATTAAGCACATTTTCAACCCTAGATAAATTATCAGCTATTGGGTTCTCAGTTCCGTTTCTATCAGTGATATGTAAATCAAATTCTTGTAACAAGAGAACCCATCGAATAAGTCTAGGTTTAGTATCTTTCTTTTCCAAAAGATATTTAATAGTGGCATGGTCTGTGTGAATAGTTACTTTGGAATCAACAATATAAGGTATAAATTTATCACAAGCAAACACAACCGCTAAGAATTCTTTTTCAGTAGTAGCATAATTTCTTTGAGCACTATCTAGAGTTTCACTAGCATAATGAATAACATTAAGTTTTTTTATAAACTCTTTGTCCTAGAACAGCACCAACAGCATAACCACTAGCATCACACATAATTTCAGAAGGCAAGTTCCAATCAGGTGGTTGAACAATAGGTGCAGAAGTTAAATCTTTCTTAAGTGTTTCAAAGGCTTCTAAATAATCATCATCAAAAACAAAAGGAATATCCTTTTGCAAGAGACTAGTAAGCGGCCTAGAAATTTTTGAAAAGTCTTTGATAAATCTCCTATAGAAACCAGCATGACCTAAGAAACTACGAATACCTTTTATATTTTTAGGACATGGCATTTTCTCAATTGCATCAACCTTAGCTTTGTCCACTTCAATACCTTTTTCAGAAATTTTATGACCCAAGACAATGCCTTCATTAACCATAAAGTGGCACTTCTCCCAATTCAAGACAAGATTTGTTTGTTCACATCTGTGCAAAACTCGATCAAGATTGCTTAAACAACCATCAAAAGACTTCCCATAAACATAAAAGTCATCCATGAAAACCTCAACAATCTGTTCACAAAAGTCAGAGAATGTAGCAGTCATACATCTTTGAAAGGTAGCAGGTGCATTACATAAATCAAAAGGCATATGTCTATAAGCATAGGTTCCAAAGGGACAAGTAAAAGTGGTCTTTTCTTGATCAGGTTGAGAAACATGTATTTGTGAAAAGCCAGAATATCCATCAAGAAAGTAAGAGTATGTGTGCTTAGATAATCTTTCAAGCATTTGATCAATCAAAGGCAAAGGGTAATGATCTTTTCTAGTTGTTTTGTTTAATTTTCTAAAATCTATTACCATTCTATAACCAGTAACAATTCTTTGTGGAATAAGTTCATTTTTATCATTAGGAACAACAGTTATACCTCCTTTCTTAGGAACAGAATGAACATGACTTACACATCTACTATCAGCTATAGGATAGATTATAACTGATTCCAGAAGTTTTAATATTTCCGTTCTTACCACTTCTTTCATCTTCGGATTTAACCGACATTGGTGATCAACAACGGGTTTAGTATCAGGTTCCATATTAATTTTGTGCTGACATAGAGTGGGACTAATGCCCTTTAAATCATCAAGAGTATATCCAATAGCAGCTTGGTGCTTCCTTAGAACTTTCAATAATCTTTCTCCTTCATGTTCTGAAAGGTTAGCACTAGTAATAACATGATTTATTTTCTTTTCATCAAGATAAGCATATTTCAAAGTGTCTGGCAGTTGTTTTAATTCAAACACAAGATCACCTTTAGGTGGAGGAGGACCTCCTAGAGTTTCAATAGGCAAATTGTGTTTAAGTAGAGGACATTGTTCAAAGAATTTTTTTTATCTATTTCATTTCTTTCATGCATATGAAAACCATTTTCATGGTCTAGCAAATGTTGTTTTAAAGGATCAGTAGGTGGTACAACAATACAAGCAAGACCAATTAATTCATCTTTACTAGGCAATTCTTTTTCATGAAGATTTCTACTAAACTTGGAAAAATTAAACTCATGAGACTCATTACCAAAACTAACATCGACAGTTTGTTTCTCACAATCTATCTTAGCATTAACGGTGTTCAAGAAAGGTCTACCAAAGATAATGGGACAAAAGTCATTTTGTGGGGAACCAAGAACAAGAAAATCAGTAGGGTATCTTATTTTCCCACACAAGACTTCAACATCTCTAACAATCCCAATTGGTGATATTGTGTCTCTATTAGCAAGTTTAATAGTAACATCTATTTCTTCTATCTCTGCGGGTGCTATGTCATTCATAATTTCTTGATATAAGGTGTAAGGAATAGCACTCACACTAGCACCTATGTCACATAAACCATAATAACAGTGATCTCCTATTTTAACTGAGATGACAGGCATGCCAACAAGAGGTCTATGTTTATCTTTCTTATCAGGTTTGGCAATTCTAGCAGCTTCTTCACAGAAGTAAATAACATGCCCATCCATATCTTCTTCCAAGAGATCTTTAACCATAGCAATACTAGGTTCTACTTTAATTTGTTCATCAGGTTTAGGTGTTCTAATATAGCTTTTGTTAACCACAGTTGAAACTTTAACATGTTCCTTTATCCTAACAGGGAAACGTGGTTTATCTATATAAGCAGAAGGAACAACTGGATCAATATTATAAAGTTTAGTTTCTTATTTAACCGGTACCGGTTCTTTAATCTATTCTTTAATAGGTGGGTGATATTTGAACTACTTCTCTTTAGGGAGTCAAGTCCATATTTAGTGCTAACTTTTGAAAAGCATTGGTATCCATAAAAGATTTAACATGATCCTACTCAAGTTTAATACCTGACTCTTTACTGTTGTCGAGTTCCAAATCTTCAGAGTTGAATTTAATTCTTTCCAAAAGATCCCACTGGAATTCAATAGTCTTCTTCATAAAAAAACCAACACAAGAAGTATCAAGCATGGTTTGATCATTACGAGAAAGCCAAGCCTAAAAATTCAGGATAATAATTTCGCTTGAGAGCTCATGATTGGGGCATGAATATAACATTGACTTAAGCCTCCCCCAAGCTAGAGCAGTACTTTCTCCTTCACGAGGCCAAAAATTATATATATAATTCCGATCACGATGAACTAGATGCATAGGATAGAATTTTTGGTGGAACTCCAATTTCAAATGATTCCAATTCCAAGATCCAATATCATCGCATAGCCTATACCCTGCCAATGCTTTTCCCTTCAAAGATAAAGGGAAAACCTTTTCACAACTTTATCTCCGGGTAAACCTGCAAGCTTAAACAATCCACAAATTTGCACCACATATATCAAGTGCATATCAAGATGTTCGGTTCCATCTCCTGCATAAGGATTAGCTAGCAGTTGTTCTATCATACCCGAAGGAATTTCATATTCAATATTTTCAGTAGGTGCTGTAGGTTGACGGGTATCTAATTGTGGTTCCGGACAAGGTGAAGATACCCCGAACAAACCCCTCAAAGGATTGTTTTTCATAGTAACAAGTGACAATAAATTTCAGCACACTATATAAATGTTTCCTTACCAAATTCCACTTACCAAAGGCGCTTCACTCCCCGGCAAGGGCGCCAGAAAATAGCCTTGATGACCCACAAGTATAGGGGATCAATTGAGCTCTTTTCGATGAGTAAGAGTGTCGAACCAAATGAGGAGCACAAGGAAATGACAAGTAGTTTACAGTAAGGTAATGTGCAAGTTTGATATGTCTCCAACGTATCTATAAGTTTTGATTGTTCCATGATGTTATATTATCAATCTTGGATGTTTTATAATCATTTTATAGTCATTCTATATCATTTTTTGGTACTAACCTATTGGCACAGTGCCAAGTGCCAGTTGCTGTTTTTCCCATGTTTTTTACATCGCAGAAAATCAATATCAAATGGAGTCCAAATGCCACGAAATTTTATAGAGAATTTTTATGGGCCAAAAGGAACACAACGGGCCCTGGATGCGCTTGGGGGGGGGGCTGAGGGGGGCACAACCCACCAGGGCGCGCTAGGAGGCCCATGCGCGTCCTGGTGGGTTGTGCCCACCTCAGTTGCCCCCAGACCACCTCTTTGCTCTATAAATACCCAAATATTCCCAAAACCCTAGGGGAGTTGACGAAATATTGATCTAGCTGCTGCAGAGTCCCAAACCGCCAGATCCAATCTAGACACCATCTCGGATGGGGTTCACCACCTCCATTGATGCCTCTCCAATGATGCGTGAGTAGTTCTTTGTAGACCTTCGGGTCCGTAGTTAGTGCTAGATGGCTTCCTCTCTCTCTCTCTCTCTCTTGATTCTCAATACAATGGTCTCTTGGAGATCCATATGATGTAACTCTTTTGCAGTGTGTTGTTGGGATCGATGAACTTTGTGTTTATGATCAGATCTATCTTTTTATATCCATGAAAGTATTTGAGTTTATTTGATCTCTTTTATGCATGATTGCTTATAGCCTCGTATTTCTTCTCCGATATTTGAGTTTTGTTTGGCCAACTTGATCTATTTATCTTGCAATGGCAAGAGGTGCTTTGTAGTGGGTTCGATCTTACGGTGCTTGATCCTAGTGACAAAAGGGGAACCGACACGCATGTATCGTTGCTACTAAGGATAAAACGATGGGGTCTATCTCTACATAGACATATCTTGTCTACATCATTTCATCATTCTTATTGCATTACTCTGTTTCTCCATGAACTTAATACACTAGATGCATGTTGGATGGCGGTCGATGTGTGGAGTAATAGTAGTAGATGCAGGCAGGAGTCGGTCTACTAATCTTGGATGTGATGCCTATGTAATGATCATTGCCTGGATATCGTCATGAGTATTTGAAGTTCTATCAATTGCCCAACAGTAATTTGTTCACCCACCATTTGCTATTTTTCTCGAGAGAAGCCACTAGTGAAACCTATGGCCCCCGGGTCTCTTTCTCATATTATTTGCCTTTGCGATCTACTTTTATTTGCTTTTATTTCCAGATCTATTAATCCAAAAACCCAAAAATACTTTGCTGCACTTTATTTTATTTGCGATCTATTTATTCAATCTGTTACAACTTTCTCCCATTATGCACCAATTTCTGGCACTGTTACCCAAAAGGGATTGACAAGCCCTTTAACACGTCGGGTTGTGAGGATTTGTTATCTGCGTGCAGGGGTTGTTTACGTTGTGTTGCTTGGTTCTCCTACTGGTTCGATAACCTTGGTTTCATATCGGAGGGAAATATCTACCGCCGCTGTGCTGCATCATCCCTTCCTCTTTGGGGAAATACCCACGTAGCTTCAAGCGACATCAAAGTGCTGAAATTGTAAGTAGCAGAGTAATTTGATAGCAAGACAATTTGTAACGGGCAAGTAACGATAGTAGTAACAAAAGTGCAGCAAGGTAGCCCAATCCTTTTGAGGCAAAGGACATGCCAAAACGGTCTCTTATGATAAGCAAAGCGTTCTTGAGGGTACATGGGAATTTCATCTAGTCACTTTCATCATGTTGGTTTAATTCGTGTTCGCTACTTTCATAATTTGATATGTGGGTGGACCGGTGCTTAGGTGTTGTTCTTACCTGAACAAACCTCCTACTTATGATTAACCCTCCCACAAGCATCCGCAACTATGAGAAAATTATTAAGAATAAATTCTAACCATACCATTAAACTTTCGGATCCAATCGGTCCCTTACGGAATAGAACATAAACTAGGGTTTAAGTTTCTGTCATTCTCGCAACCCATCATCTAATTGCTACTCCACAATGCATTACCTTAGTCCCAAATATGGTGAAGTGTCATGTAGTCGACGTTCACATGACACCACTAAGGGAATCACAACATACATACTATCAAAATATCGAACACATATCAAATTCACATGATTACTTGCAACATGATTTCTCCCGTGACCTCAAGAACAAAGGTAACTACTCACAACTGATAAACATGCTCATGATCAGAGGGGTATTAAATAGCATATTGGATCTAAACATATAATATTCCACCAAATAAACCATATAGTAATCAACTACAAGATGTAATCAACACTACTAGTCACCCACAAGTACCAATCTATAGTTCCGGTAACAAGATTGAACACAAGAGATGAACTAGGGTTTGAGAGGAGATGGTGTTGTTGAAGATGTTGATGGAGATTTCCCTCCCCAAGATGGGAGAGTTGTTGGTGATGCTGATGACTATCACAGCCCTAGAATTTGGTTTCATTAGTTGCATTAAGGCATTCATGTCATCATGTTTAAATTTCTCAGAAAGTTGAAATGGGGATGACAAACCCTAGCAACAAAAATTAAATCATATAGGGTCAGCCATAAGCCTTTTCAATAAACCCAAAATGCCTTTAAAAATGTTCATCATTTTTAGAAAAGGTTAAAACCTCTGACAAAAATGATGCACATGTTTCAAGGTCATTCATGGTTTTTTGAATTAAATCATATCGTATTTGAATTTGGGCATTTAAACACTATAAATAATTTAAATGCTCAAATCATGCTGAAATTAAATGTGGGCCACTGGAATAATCCATAGAGTGCCACAAATTATTGCAGCATTTTACAAAATTCTTTAGCATTTTTGCTAATGCCAAAACAGCAGCAGAAAAATAGAAAACAAAAACAAAATTAGAAAAGCAGAGAGAGAGGAAAAAACCCTACCTGGCCCAACTTACCTGGCCGGCCCAGCCCAGCTGGCCGCTGCCAGTCGTCCCCTACCTCTGCCAGTAGGCAGAGGTAGGACAGCGAGCGCACGCGCCCGAGCGGCCACCACCTGCTTCACCGCGTTGGTGCCTCCTTCCTCCCAACCCCGCGCCCAGGAGACGTGGACGAGGCCGTGCTGAACCCCCCTTCTCTCTGGTTGTTCTCCCTCCTCTCCCTCGCTCTCTCCCACGATGGCCGACGCGGCCATGGAAGCGCCGCCGTGAACCACCGCGCTCCCCGACCCCCTCTCGCCTTCCCGTGTTGCGTGGAAGCTCCGCCATCGTCGCCTATGCCTCCTGGACGACCCGCAGGACGCCGGATGCACCGCACCTCGACCATGGCATCGTCTTCAACCTCTCGGCCGCCGAGATCGCCGACGACCGCACACCGTCACCAACCCTTCCCCGAGCCCACTGACCACCCCTGCAGACTCGCCGTGAGCTCCTCTTCGTTTCCCCTCCGTCCTTTCGCTCGATTTCGTGCCATAGCCATCGTCCCCGCCAACCTGAGTGCCGCCGCCCGCCATGGACGTCGGGAATGGCCTTGCCGTGTCCTTGTGCTCGAACCCATGAACCTCGAGTCCTCCTGGAGCGCCCGAGATCCCACCGCGCTCCTCAACTCACTTGCTAACGTGCAACAGCCCTCGCGCCGAGCAGCCGTAGCTCCGTCCGCCGCACTTTCCATCGCCGCCATCGCTGTACTGCACCCCAGTTGCTGCCGCTGGCCGCAATGGATGCGCGCGAGCCTGGGTGTCTCGTAGAGCCCCTCCGCCGCTCCTTTGGTCACCGGGAGAGCGAACCCTACGCCCTCCGCCATCTCTGGCTCCGCCGGCGACGAGCCGCGGGTCAACTCCGGCGAGTTGACCCATGTTTGACCCCCCAGGGTCACTGACGCATGGGCCCACCCTGTTAATTTTTAGTTAGGTTTAGTTTAGTGCTTAATCTAAAACTAACTAACTCTGTTAAGTTAGTGATGACACTAACACGGAGGACCCACAGGTCAGATTTGACCTGGACCGGATCAGTTGACCTGCTGACATCACTGTTAACTTTGCTGACGCAGTAAAGATTTTCTGGTTTTTTCAATAATCAGGAAATTCCAGAAAATTCCAAAAATTAGTATAAACTTCAAAAATTCATAGCAATTCAATCGTAACTCCAAATGAAAAGATTTATATATGAAAAATTATCAAAAAAATTCAAGGAATCCATCTGTACCATTTTCATGCATGTTTGAACAACGTTTGTCCTCTGTCTTGGACAAAACAAATAAAGGGCATTTAAATAATCATATATGGAGTTGGAATTTGAATCAAGTATTCAAACCAACTTCATTTAAATCATAACCAGATGCATTAGCTCAATTCACAGCATATTGCCATGTCATGATCATGCATCATATTGTCGCATATGCATTGATTGTGTTCTTCTCTATTGCCGGTGTTTGTCCCCCTTCAGTAGACGACGTTCCGACGATGTGATCGATGACACCGATGAAGAACTATATTATCTTCAGAAGTGCCAGGCAAGCAAAACCCCCTTGTTCATTCCGAAACAATCCCACTCTCTCGCTCCTGCTCTCTTTTACTGCATTAGGACAACAACGATTCAACTATTACATGCTGCGATAGTTGAACCCCTTTCCTCTGCATGACCGGTCATTTCCATAGTAAATAGATGAAACCCACTAGCATGAGTAGGAGTTGTTTGAGCCCTGATGTGCCTATTCATTCATGATTGTTTGTCATGCCTACTATTGCATAGAGTTGTGTCGGGTCTGATTCATCGGGAATGAATTAGAATGGTGATGAACATGCCCTACTGTGTGTGAGCTAAGTGTGTGAACACGATTTGGTAAAGGTAGCGGTGCGAGGCCATGTAGGAGTACATGGTGGGTTGTCTCATTGAAACCGTTCTTAGGAACTGAGTTCTGTGTCTGTGATCCATGAACAACTACTACCACTCATTGGGATCCTTAATTGACCCTCTTGGCTTCTTAATCACCCTAGTACTCTGTCCAGGAGTTTCAACTAGTTTCTGGTGTTTGTAGGTTATGTGTTGGCGGCCGTGCATAGCGCTGACCCTAGAGGTGGGCTATGATGCGGTAGATACACCGTGGCGCGGTGTACCGGGCGCCCGTTTGGTGTCTCGGGAACCCTGTTCACATCGTTCGGGGTCGTATGTGGAAACCTCGGCCGGACTCCCTGCGGATGGAACCTAGATAGGCAATAAACCTAGACTAGAGACTTGAGTGTTTAGGTAGGCCGTGGCCGACACCCTCGTTGGGCTTCCGCTTGAAGGTTGCCGAGTACATGTCGTGTAAACGACGGTAAGTGGTGGGAGTGTGTGTGAAGAAGTACACCCCTGCAGGGTTATCATTATCTATTCGAATAGCCGGATTCCTCGGATATGGAAACTTGGACCCCTTGCATAGTTCATAGACAAGTGAAAGTGGATACTCTAAAATGCGCAAGATAAGCGTGAGTGCTATGGATGGCATTCTCGTAGGGAGACGGGAGCGGATCCATAGTGGTGTATTGATATGGTGAATTTGTGGACTCGTGTGGGCCACCTCAAAAGAGTTACTTGCAGTCGTAGTTCAGGATAGCCACCGAGTCAAAGCTGGCTTGCTACAGTTAAACTCCACTACCCCTTTCTTGATACTGATGCATATGTAGCTAGTTCTGATGTAAGTCTTGCTGGGTACATTTGTACTCACGTTTGCTTAATTTATGTTTTTTGCAGAGAGACTTCAGTCTCGCTAGTAGTTCCGTGTGGACTTCGACGTTTAGCTTGATACCTCAGCTACGATCTTATGCCCTCGGCAGGATCTGGTAGATAGTCAGGCTTCTCAGCCTTTTTCATTTGTAGATGTCTGTACTCAAACATGTTAAGCTTCCGCATGTGCTTTGACTTGTGTGCTCTGAATGTTGGGTCATGAAACCCATGTTTGTTTTATCTGGCTCTTCGAAGCCTAATGAATAAATACTTGAGTCCTAGAGTTATGTTGTGATGCCATGTTGTATTTACACATATCGAGCATATTGTGTGTATGATTGAAATGCTTGGTATGTGTGGGATCCGACAACCTAGTTGTTTATCCTTGGTAGCCTCTCTTATGGGGAAATGTAGTCTTGTGCTTCCATGAGCCATAGTAGTCCGCTATAGCCTGGTTCACCGGAGTCCTGCTAGCCCAGCACTACTGCTCCGGAACACTTGACTGGCCGGCATGTGATTCACTTCGTTCCTGTGTCTGTCCCTTCGGGGAAATGTCACGCGGTGACATCCGGAGTCCTGCCTAGCCTTCTACAGCCCGGTTCACCGGAGTCCTGTTAGCCCAGTGCTACAGCCCGGATTCGCACGCTGCTGACCGACATGCTCGATGTTGATTCATGTATGCCTGTCCCCGTAAGTTAGTGCCACTTTGGGTTCACGACTAGTCATGTCGGCCCGGGTTCTCTGTCATATGGATGCTAGCGACACTATCATATACGTGAGCCAAAAGGCACAAACGGTCCCGGGCCATGGTAAGGCGACACCCGTGGGAATACCGTGCGTGAGGCCGCAAAGTGATATGAGGTGTTACCGGCTAGATCAATGTGACTTGGAATCGGGGTCCTGACAATGACGATGATTTCCCCCTCCGGGAGGGAAGTTCCTCCGGCGGGATCGCTCCACCGGAGGGCAAAAGTGCTCCTGCCCAAGTTCCGCCTCGAGGCAGCGATGCTTCGTCCCAAAATTCCTCCTCTTATTTTTTTTCTAGGTCAAAATGACTTATATAATAAAAGATGGGCACCAGAGGTGGGCCGAGGAGGGCACAACCCACCAGGGCACGCCTGGGCTCCCTAGCACGCACAGGTGGGTTGTGCCCACCTAGTGGGCCCCCTCTGGTAGTTATTTGCTCCAATAATTCTTAAATAATTCATAAAAATTCGTGAAGTTTCAGCTTGTTTGGAGTTGCACAGAATAGGTGGCCTGACATAGCTTTTCCTGGTCCAGATATCCAGCTGTCGGAATTCTCCCTCTTTGTGTATACCTTGGATATTATGAGAGAAAAGGCATTAAAATTACTCCAAAAAGCATTATTATGGATAAAAACATCATAAATAACAGTAAGAAAACATGATGCAAAATGGACGTATCACGATGCAATGCTTGATTCCGGCAATTTTCGATTGGTCGAAGAACTATCCAAATGCACGGTCGGAGGACTTCCCCCTTCCCAGCTTTGTCGGGAGCAATTTGGCGAACACCACAGCAGCAGCACCTGCTCAAGCAATTGCAAAAGGTCCCGCTCCTGTCCATAGCAGCTCGACCTCCGTCTCTTGCATGCTCGGCAGGCCTTCATCGCTCGCTGAGCTCGACGCCCTCACGTTAATTACGCGTCATACCCTTTTTGTAACATCCCAATTTTTGAATCGTTAGGTCATCTTATGGATCCATATTTTGAGCATTTTTGAATTTGGTTTATTTGGCCATTTTGATCCTAGAGACCTTAAGCAACTCAAGGACCATGTCCGAGAGTTGGAGGTTTTCATAAAATTCCTTTTTTGAATTTTCAAAAATTGGTAAATTGGATCAAAGTGATTTTTGTTTGAAATTATTATTCCATTTATTTCAAAATAAATAAAATAATGTGAGAAGATAATATGAGTTCATCAAAACAGAGGAAATAATGGAAATTTAATTTTGAATAAAAATATATTTTTATTTGAATTTTATTTGGTTAAATTAGGAAAAATTGCATTTAGCCCAGAAAAATGTTCAAGTGGTCCTAATTATTAGGAGAGGACCATGAAAATTATTTTTGGGATTTTAGGATTTTTATTTATTTTATTTTGGATTTTTTCACTACAACGAAATTATTTTTTAAAAAAGTTTCCTTTCGGACAAAACTGGGCCAGAGGCCTAGCCGGCCCGCTCGCCACCGCCTCCCCGCCGTAACCGCACCGAACTCCGGCCGGAGTCTGAGCCGGCCGCGCCTCGCCGCCGCCCCCTTGTCAAAGCCGGACCCCCAGGGCCCTTTAAATAGAGCCCCCGCCCCCCTCTCCTCATCGAGCCGCCCCGCCACCCAAGCCGTCGCCGCCGCTTGCACGGCCGCCGCCCACGGAAGGACTACCCCGCCGCCCCTGCCGCCACCGCCGCCAGTGCCGCACCACCCGGTCGCCGCCGCACGTCGCCACGCTGCCACGCCGCCTCATCCCGCTCGCCGGAGTACGCCGCCGCCGCCGGTTTCCACCCTGAACCGGTATAAACCGATTAAAAAACCCGTCCACTTTTTTTTTAAAAAAATTGGTTTATTTTTATTAGATCGGTCTATTATTTTAGGTTATGTTAAATAATGAACGCTCACCCGATTAGTTCTGTTAACAAACGAATTCGTTCGTTAGTTTCTATTAGTGCACATTCGTTCGTTGGATTTTTCTTTTTAGTTTAATTTTCAGCGAGGGGCCCATCTATAATTATTTTTATCGCAGATTAGTCCTTGATCTTCAAACCCTCACTACTTTATGCTCGTTTATCCAAATCCAGTGAAACTAATGCCAAAATCTTTGTCTTGTTCTCCTTTGTCCAGATAAACAACTTGAACATGATTTTGAAAAGCCAAATTTGGTTTTAAGCAGATTTGAATTTGAACTTCTTTTGATCATAGTTTGTGTTTCGTAACTCCGATTCGGTTGATTCTTTTTGCAAACTGAAGCTCTTCACTTGAACTTTATGTTTGGATATTTTCTTTTGGTTTTAACTTTGCATCTTATGCTTGAGTGCTTATCTATGCTATTGTTTGTTCACGATAGAGTTTTCGGAGTGCGAGGCTTGCTACTACGAATCTCTAGGGTTTTTCGATCGTCAGCAAGGCAAGTAACAGTTTGATCATACCCCTTTATTACCTAGTTTTTATGCATTAGTTTCAATCCTCAAACATTGCATGAGTAGGACTATGATAACACATGGGTATTGGGAAGTAGTTGATGAGGTAGGAACCTATTGTCTTATATTCAAACCTCGGGTACTACTTTGTTATGATTGCACTACTTTGCTATGCTCGTAGACGTGGATTGGTTTGTGATATTTATGAAAGATGTGAGAGTTATTTATATCTAAGGGTTAACTTAAGGTGGCTACTTTAATACACATCTGGGTGGATTGGTTGTGGGCACCTGGGGAATCCAGTATTGTCCAAGGAGATCCCGGGGTACCCGTGTGATCCTTCTATGGAATGCCACCCAGGCTCAAAGGGATCATAAGATTGTTCATGCTAGAAACTTCCGTGTGCAGCCAGAATCCATTATGGGCTCTGGCATAGTTGAGTAAGTTGTCGGAGTCATTTCCATGATGGGCTAGCAAATGTAGGGGATTGTAGGTGTACTAGCCTATCTATCGGTTAAGGGGACCTCTTCGGAAAGACTGTGTCTCAGTCATTCGTTTCTTAAACATCATGCAGTGTGAGAAATACAGCGAAGGAGATTGAGTCTTATGGGGAAAAGTGTGCAAACCTCTGCAGAGTGTATAAACTAGTCATGGTTAGCCGTGTCCCCGGTTATGGACATTTTGAGTATATGGTACTTCAATTATTGATTTGATTTGATCTCATCACTTTACTTAATGAATTTGTTGGGTTATTAATGTTAATTTGGGATTAATTTGGGGGTACCTTCTCAATAATGTCATCAAACTTTGTAGTTAAATAAAATCTATTCCATTGTTGTAGGGAAAAATTAGCTTTATGCAAATGTGAAACTTAGAGCCTCCACCAGCCAAATATGCATATAGAGATAGACATTTTTATTATTATTTTATGGTGTGAAATTGCCAGTACATTCAATGTACTGACCTACATGGCTGCAACGTCTCATGTTGCAGGATTCTTACAATGAGTAAGTGATACGTTAGGCTTATGATGTCTACACTCAACTTTGTCGTTCGTGTTGTTGGGAACTCCACAACCTTGTTGATACTTCCTCTATATTGATTGAGGTAACAATATTTACGTTACTTTATACATGTGATTTACCTCTGTTATAAATCCTCAAGTACTGTGTGTGTCAGCATACTGATCCAGGGATAACACTTAAGCACAAAGACTTCGATCCATTTCGGGTCGGGTTGCTACAAGATGGTATCAGAGCACGCTGACTGTAGGACGTGACCACTAGGAAAAGCCACAGGATACTCTTCTCTACTCATTTCTAACTCTTCTCCATTTATACTCCATAGATGGCGGACCCAAGGAATAAGTTCACTCAATCGGATGACGACACCCCTTTTGGATGACACTTGAAGGAAGTCACTAGGTACCTGAACATCGTCATACCAAGATTCACTGGAACCTTCACCGCCACTTTACCAGAAGAGGAGTGCTGGACGATTCAAGTACGTGTTCTAGGAAGGATGTTCACGGCAGTTACCGAGCCCATCGAGTTTTCCTTTGATGCAGCAACCTGGAGTCTAGGAAAGAGCTTGTCCACCCACATCGCCATTGGACGCATAGGCGAGGTGTACAACTAGGATCTTAAGGACACCATCTATCAGATATGTGGACGCCGATTTGAGCAATGGGAGATGATTCGCACCAGGAAGGATAGATCCATTGCAACCTACATACAAGAGTTGAACCAGCACATACGACGCTGCAAGAACCAGATGTGCGCCAACATGATAGACACGAAGAAGGTGATGACCCGGAACATGGAGCTGGAAGAAGAACTCAAGTTTATGCATGATGGTTATGAAGAAGAAATTGGTGTACTACTGGAGAAGAATGAAGACCTGAAGAAGCTAGGGATATTCATGGGGGATCCCAAACCTGGAGTGGACATTCGTTCAGAGGATTACATCATACTAGATGACACAGACTCTGACCCCGACAACGATGATGATTATGAAGACAAAGCTGGAGCAGATATTATGGAGTGTTCCACTGATCAAAATTTCTTGTCGACCACCATATTACCATTAGAATTCTTCCATGTATATAGTAATAGTCCATGAGATTTTGTAACTGTAGCTTAGATTGATTGTATGAATCTTGTTTGAATTGAGTGGTGTGAAATGAATGTGTTTGTCTCATGTGCATATGGGTAGTGAAATCTCTCTTTAGACCTCACTCTATTCTGTTCGCACCCCTCTAAACCCATCAGATCCCTCCGAGACGTGACCCCGCATTCGCCTTTCCACCGGAGCTCACTCAGTTGATCCAACAACAGAATGCCTTGATGCAGTTGCCAGTACAGAACCAAGGCAACAACAACAGCAACAAATCCACCGCCACCACCTCCAGTCGAAAACTTAGCCCACTTTCTAAGGTTGAATCCACCGGTGTTCTCTAGTAGCATCGAGCCAATTATTGCTGATGATTGGCTCCAAAAGATTGGAAGGGAGCTGACCACCGCAGGTTGCACAGATGCAGAGAAGGTGTATTTTGCTGCACATCAACTGGATGGACCCGCAGCCTCATGGTGGGAGAACTACACCGCCACTTTCCACGTAGCCAATGTTACTTGGGATCAATTTCAACAGGCCTTCCGCACAACACATGTTTCAGTTGGAGCTATGAGCATGAAGAAGCATGAGTTTTGCAACTTACGCCAGGGAAACCGTACTGTGGCGCATCACGTAGATGAGTTCAGCAAGTTAGCTCGCTACACCCAGATGATGTGGCCACAGATGCCGCGAAGCAGGAGAAGTTTATGGAGGGGCTGAATGACGAGCTGAGTATGTAGTTGATGGTGGCAACATTCACCAACTACCAGGAGCTGGTAGATAGGGCTCTTATGATTGAAGGCAAGCAGCATCAGATAGAGAACCGCAAACGGAAGTGTGGACAGGAGAAGTACAACTCTGGAGCTCAGCAGAAGCCTCGTTTTACCCCGAACTTGGGAGGACATACCCATCATAACCATGTTGAACATTCTCACAATGGAGGAAGTTCACATAACCACAATGGCCCTAAGAATGGAAATGGGAAAGGAGGAAACAAAAGTCAGAGCCGTTCCAACCGGGCAACACCCACCAAGAAGGATTTGAGCCATGTTACCTGTTTCAAGTGCGGGAAGACTGGACACTATGCCAATGATTGTTCTGAGTTAAATAATGGTAGCGGAAATGGAAGCTCTGGAAAGAAGCCCAACCCTTTCACCAGAGGGCAGGTGAACCACATCAACATGGAGGAAGTTGAAGAGCAGCCCAATGCAGTTATTGGTAAGTTTTTGATTAAGTCTTTACAGCTATTGTCCTTTTTGACACTGGTGCATCACATTCATACATATCAAGGGGATTTGTGGATAAGTTTAAGTTGCCCCCCGTAGCCCTTAAGACACCTATGTTTGTAAGCTCACCCGGAGCGGAGTATATGGCTAGCAGAGGATGTTTTCAGTTGCCATTGACCATAGGTAGGCATGTTTTCCCCTCAGAACTAATAATTTTGGATTCACAAGGATTGGATGTGATACTTGGCATGGACTGGCTATCGATGTACGGAGGAAATATCGATTGTGCTAGTAAGTCAATTCTACTCACCACCCCAGAGGGTCAAAGGATCAAGTATGTGTCTAGGCATGCGCCAAGGAGGACTCAACTAAATTCACTTTTGGGAATTGTTCAAGAGGAAGTGCCAGTTATGAAGGATTATCCCGACGTATTCCTGGAGGAAGTACCAGGCATGCCACCGAATCATGATATAGAATTTTTGATAGAACTGTTGCCAGGCACCAGACCAATATCGAAGAGACCGTATCGGATGCCCGCAAATGATCTCGAGGAAATTAAGAAAAAATTTAAGGAGTGTGGGAGTCCTGGATTAGGGGGTCTTTGGACAGCCGGATTATCTCCATTGGCCGGATTGTTAGACTATGAAGATACAAGATTGAAGACTTTGTCTCATGTCCGGATGGGAATCTACTTGGTGTGGAAGGCAAGCTAGGCAATACGTATATGGATATCCGCTCCTTTGTAAACGACCTTGTGTAACCCTAACCCTCTCCGGTGTCTATATAAACCGAAGGGTTTTAGTCCGTAGGACAACAATCACAACATACAATCATACCATAGGCTAGCTTCTAGGGTTTAGCCTCTCTGATCTCGTGGTAGATCTACTCTTGTAACACCCATATCATCAATATCAATCAAGCAGGACGTAGGGTTTTACCTCCATTAAGAGGGCCTGAACCAGGGTAAAACTTCGTGTCCCTCGTCTCCTGTTACCATCCGACCTAGATGCACAGTTCGGGACCCCCTACCCGAGATCCGCCGGTTTTGACACCGACATTGGTGCTTTCATTGAGAGTTCCTTTGTGTCATCACTGTTAGGCTTGATGGCTCCTACTATCATCGATAGCGATGCCGTCCAGGGTGAGACTTTTCTCCCCGGACAAATCTTCGTATTCGGCGGCTTTGCACCGCGGGCTAGTTTGCTTGGCCATCTGGAGCAGATTGAAAGCTACGCCCCTGGCCATCAGGTCAGATTTGGAAGTTTGAACTACACGGCCGACATCTGCGGCGACTTGATCTTCGACGGATTCGAGCCACAGCCGGGTGTGCCGCACTGTCGCGATGGGTATGACCTAGCTCTGCCATCAGACGGTACCCCAGAGGCCACGCCCGCATCAACTCCGACCCTTAGCTCGGAGCCAGCTGCGCCAATTGAGGACGGGTGGCTAGACACCGCCTCAAGGGCTGCAGTCTCGACGGCGATCGAGCCAAACACCAGCATAATCCTCTGCGCAGCCCGTGACTCCAAGGTGCCGGACTCCTTTTCTGACTCCGAACCACCCGCGCCCCCGCCAACCGAATCCGATTGGGCGCCGATCATGGAATTCACCGCCGCAGATACCTTTCAGCACTCGCCCTTTGGCAACATTCTGAATTCACTAAGGTCTCTCTCTTTGTCTGGAGAGCCCTGGCCGGATTATGGCCAACAGGATTGGGATGCGGACGACGAAGAAATTCGACGCCCACCCACCACCCACTTTGTAGCCACTGTCGATGATTTAACCGACATGCTCGACTTCGACCCCGCAGACATCAACGGTATGGACAACGATGCGGGAGGCAAAGATGAACCACCGCCCATAGGGCGTTGGACGTCCACTTCATCATATGACGTATACATGGTGGACACACCAAAAGAAGACGATGACAAGGAACGGAAGGACGCACCGAAGGCTTGTTCCCTCGAGAAGCAGTCAAAGCGGCGGCTCAAGCGCCGCCCCAAATCCCGCCTCGCCAGAAACAACGATCACACAGACCCAGCGTTGGAGCAGGGCGAACCACTTCTGGACCACGGCAATACGGAGAATCAAACCGAACAAACCAATTCTGTCAAAGATAATAGTCTGCACGACACAACGCCGAACAGGCACCCGGAGCAGCAGAATGCCCGTCAAAGGCTTGTTGCCACCATGAGGAGTATAAAAAAGCAGAAGCAAAGGCTAAGGGCTGCGCAGGACACACTCCAAATCAGATGGAGTAAAGTACACAACTCAGCAGCGAAGTACGGCGACAGTCGCCCCAGCAAGAGCTACCCAAAGCGGAAGTTGCTACTTGAATTCGATGAGGAGGCCTCAGACCCCTCACAACCAAAAATCAAAACGGCCACCTGGCCGAATAGACGACCTGACGGCCAACATCAAGCGGCAAACAACGCCACTCACAAGCCAATATGTGATACACGTGAGGGCTCGCACCAAAAGGACGGCGCAACCAGATCCATCTACGGACCACGCAAGCGCGCCCGAGCTTACAATGTACCACAACAAACATCTGAAAAACGCGGCACACCCAGATACAGGGGTGCAGCACACCCCCTATGTTTCACCGATGAGGTGATGCACCATGAATTTCTAGAGGGATTCAAACCCGTAAACATAGAGGCATACGACGGAACAACAGACCCTGGGGTCTGGATTGAGGATTATATCCTCCATATCCATATGGCTCAAGGAGATGACCTCCACGCCATCAAGTACTTACTCCTCAAGCTCAAAGGGCCAGCCCGCCACTGGCTTAAAGGCCTCCCTGAAAACTCCAACGGAAGTTGGGAAGAGCTTGAAGACGCTTTTCGGGCAAATTTTCAAGGAACTTATGTCCGACCTCCGGACGCGGACGATTTGAGCCATATAACTCAACAGCCCGGAGAGTCAGCCCGAAAACTTCGAAACAAGTTCCTTACTAAAAAGAACCAAATTGTCGACTGTCCGGATGCCGAAGCCTTGGCGGCATTTAAACATAGCGTCAATGACGAATGGCTCGCCAGACACCTCGGCCAAGAAAAGCCAAGAACGATGGCAGCATTAACAAGCCTCATGACCCGCTTTTGCACGGGTGAGGACAGCTGGCTAGCTAGATGCAGCACCAGTGACCCCAGTACATCCGAAGTTAGAGATGGAAACGGGAAATCACGGTGCAATAGCAATAACAAACGCCGGAACAAAGGAGACAGCATGAAGAGCACGGCAGTAAACGCCGGATTCAAGAGCTCTCGGCCAGGTCAGAAGCCGCCCTCTAAAGGCGCCAGAGACGAACTGTCCAGCCTGAACAAAATTCTGGACCAAACATGTCAGGTCCATAGCACCCCTGGCAAACCAGCCAATCATACCCATAGAGAATGTTGGGTCTTCAAGGAGTCCGGCAAGCTCAACGTCATACACAAGGGGGAGGGTACACCAAGCGAAGATGAGGATGAGCCTCTCAAGGGAGACGCTGGGGAACAAAAGAAATTTCCACCAGAAGTCAAAACAGTAAACGTGTTACACGTGATCAATGGAAGAAACAAAACGGCAATCCAAAAAAATACGCCCGAAGGCCCATCACCGCGGAGTCCTGCCACTGGTCGTCTCAACCGATCACTTTCGACCATCATGATTACTCAGCAAGTATCCGACGTGCAGGATGGGCTGCCCTGGTATTAGAACCAATAATTGGCGGATGCCGCTTCGCATGAGTCCTGATGGACGGTGGCAGCAGTCTAAACCTGATATACCAGGATACAATCCGCGAAATGGGGATAGACCCAACAAAAATTCGCCATAGTAATATTACCTTTAAAGGAGTAACGCCAGGCCCAGGGGCTCGTTGAAGTTATATTCGGCCTCCCCGATAACTTCCGTAGCGAACATCTAACCTTCCACATCGCTCCGTTCCAAAGTGGCTATCAAGCACTACTCGGACGCGAAGCTTTCGCTCGCTTTAATGCAATACCACACTACGCTTCCCTCACACTCAAGATGCCCGGTCCACATGGCATCATTAGAGTGAACGGAAGTATTAAGCGATCTCTACGCGCCGAAGAGCGTGCTACTGCCCTGGCAGCCGCACACTAAAAATTGCCCCACCAGCTAAAGCATTTAGCAGGTCGTCACGACCTCGGACACGGCTAGACGAGTCCGGCGCAGCCATATGCAATTTATACCCGATCTATAATCACACCCCTATTAAAAATACAAGGGGCTCAACATGCACAGACAAGCGGCGATTCTTACTTACCTAGAATTATAAATAATTTCTTTAAAAAACTATCTTTTTGCACGACAGCTTTCTTCACCTCAGCTCCTCTCTTTTACAGGTGATCATCGTGCTACACCCGTCCAGGATACGGCACAACGGAGACACAGGCGCAGACGTGCAGCAGGGACCCGCTCCAAGGATTCTTTTTAGATTAAGACCCTGTGTAAACCTTTTTTACTGTCTCTTGTTGATACATATCCACCGACTTCTCAGCAAAATTGAGAAGGATGCTGACATCTTGGCATGTGGCCACATCAGAATAATGCATGTACCTGGACACAAAGGGCTTCTTACAAGCGGCACTATTTCGGCCCGATTTATACCATAAAGACCGAATACCTTAGGGAGTGTTCGACATCGTGAGTTCGGCCTTATATGCATCAGCTCTGAATCATTGTCTTTGGTCAAATGTTGGGTTTGCCCAGCTCCTGTGTTTTGGTGCCTTACATTCCACTTTACCGGCTAAGGTAGCACCAGGAGAACTACTGCGATTGTGCCCTGGTTCATCCGGATGAGCGCCTCAGTAGAGAAGCCGAAAACTAACTGTCATGATATAGCGTGAGACTGGTCAACCACTTGATGACCTATCGGAATGTTAGAATTCCTCCGCCTTAACGAAGGGCCGTTTTCCGGCCAGGCATATACGCACCCTGCGATCGGGAGAGTGCGGAGCCACCAGGGGCTATTTAGTAGCCCCACTGTCAAACTCCTATGGCTAAGTGAAAGTGTTCAAGCATTATAGTTCGGTTGCCTCGCTCACTGTGCTATCACCTCCTTATCAGGACCAAGGCGTTGGGTTAAGTGTGAACACGCATTTTTTGTGAGCACCTCCGCATTATATGCGTGGGGGTTGAAAACGACGGCTGCAATCTTTTAGGTTATACACATGTATACATAAACGGCCGCACATGGGGCATCATACTACTTCCAGGCAAAAGTATAAACACAGCCTTATAAAAACTTCATAAAAGCATTGTGTTTACAATGAGAATACATATCACTCAAACATAATATTTTTCGAGCACTGGGCCTCTATCAAACGAGCACCCTCAAGAACTTCCTCGAAATAGTGTTCGGCAGCCACACGGCCTATGGCCGAACCCTGCGTTGCAACAGTGGTAGCGTCCATCTCCGCCCAGTATGCTTTAACACGGGCAAGGGCCATCCGCGAGCCTTCTATGCACCCCAACCTCTTCATCGCATTAATGCATGGCACCGCATCAAGGAGCTACTGCACTAAGCCGAAATAGCTATTCGGCTTAGGCCCTTCCGGCCATAGTTGATCCACAACAGACCTCATGGCGAGTCTGGACAACATATTCAGTTCGGCCCATTCGGCTAGCTGGTCAGTCAATGAAAGCGGATGCTCTGGAACGTGGAATTGCATCCAGAACAGCTGTCCACTTCACGATATGTCTGACCTTGGAAGTACTTGGCCGCATCGGCAGCGCTCACCGCCAAATCCATAGACGCATCTGCCGAGCTCCACAGCCGATCCAGAGGGGCATACCGTGGATCTCCAAACTTCCTCCGTAACATGAAGGGTTTTCCAGCCGCAATATCCCCGGCTTCCCGCAGCTCCTCCTTCTTCGCTCTCATAGCAGAACAGGTGTCTTTGTCTGTCGCCGCGGCCTTCTCAAGGCCGTTGCCTTCGCTTGGTTCTCTTTCTCAAGGACCCGGCAATGGTCGGTAGTGTCTTTCAATTCTACGGCCATCTTGGCCATCTTCTCTTGGCTCTCGCAATGTGCGGCCTTCTCGGCTTTCAACTCTTTGGCCGCCTTCAAAGAAGCCGCATTACTACTCCTCGCTTGTTCCTTGGCTCGGGCAAGTTCCGCCCGCAAGGCTTCCATGGTGGCAGCTCCATCTGCAGTCACAACATATTAAAGACACTGGCATTATGCTGCTCTTACTATGTGGCGTTCACCGAATAATAACACTTACCCTGTGCCTCGTCAAGCCTCTTGTTAACAAGCTCGATGTCAGCGTCTGCCGCATCCAGTTGCTGTTTTAATTGGGCAAACTCCCTAGTCCGGCTAGCCACCGGAGCTCCCACCACCTGCACATAAAGGTAGTTTATTTATTGCCTGGGTATTTGATCCTTTGTTCGCCGCCGTTCTCGACGACAACCAGAGTCTCAGGGGCTACTATAACATGTGCAGTACTATCACATATTATCTCACATACCTCAAAGCCTGTCAATAGACTCATAAAGGCTTCATGTAATCCGCTTTCAGCGGACGAGATTCTCTCCATCACCGTACCCATCAGCATACGGTGCTCTTCTGAGATGGCCGCTCGCCCCATCAACTCCCTCAGAATGTCCGACCGCACACCAGACGCTGCCGGACACTTTCGTATGCTCTCTTCGGGAGCCGGACACTAGGGACCTTAGGGGTCTACGGGATTATCTTCTGGCCTCACCGGATCCGAAGAGGCCCTCCGCGACGACACTTCGGGGTCGCCTGCTTCTGGAGCGGAGGAGTCCGGGGGAGGCGTTTTGCTCTCCATCATCTCTGGAAGAAGATCCCCCGAAGACGAGCTCATTTGAGAGGGGCTGAGGCCCAAACTGCAAGATAGATGCGGTGGTTATTTTCTCAGAGGAAAAAGATAACATACCCTTACTACTAAAATATTTTGGATCACTTACGACTTGTTGGAGGGCTGATCCCCCCGCGGACTCTGCGCGGCAAGAGCACCCCCCCCAAGGCAGGACCCTCAGTGGGAGACCTCTTCTCCCGTTTGGAGGCTTCGGCTTCTGGATCCTCGGAAGCAGTCCTTTTCCTCCCCCGATCATCCTCCTTCATGGAGATGCTCGCTCCCTCGGTTGGAGCGGATAGCAATGGGGGCCCGCGTCCGCCCATATTATCTCCCTCGGTATCTTCCTTCAAGGGTTCCGGACAAGGTGCGACCTCGAGCATCTTCTCCAATACCGGATTTTCCAAACCCTCAGGGAGGGGAGCCAAGCACCGGATCATCTTCGCCTTTGTTAGCCAGTCCTGGTCAAAAAGCGGACTCTTAGAAATAACTTCGAATAAAAGATAGCGTGTTCGGCGAGGGGATTTCTTACTTGTTCGGTGGCGCGGTTACTGCACAGGCCCGCGTCCTCGGTGATATTCGGACATTCCACTTGGGGTCCGAAGAATGACTTGTACATCTCCTCGTGCGTCAGGCCGAGGAAACTTTGAATGGCACGCGGCCCCTCTGGGTTGAACTCCCACAAACGCAGGGGCCGGCGTTTGCAAGGCTGGACTTGGCGAACCAGCATAACTTGTATCACCGCAACCAAATTGAAATCTCCCTCGAAGAGATCTCGGATGCGGCTTTGGAGTATAGGCACGTCCTTGGCTGGACCCCAGCTCAGACCCCTGCTAATCCATGACATCAGTTGTGGTGGGGGCCCGAGCGGAAAGCGGGGGCAGCCGCCCACTTGGTACTTCTGGGAGCCGTGACGTAAAACCACTCCCGTTGCCATAATTCGGGAACCTCTGGAAAGGAACCTCTCGGCCATGGAGCTCCTGCCATCTTGCCTATTGATGCACCTCCGCATGCTGCTTGTTGCCCCTCGATCATCTTCGGCCTTACTTCAAAGGTCTTGAGCCACAGGACAAAGTGAGGGGTAACGTGGAGAAAGGCCTCACACACGACAATAAATGTCGTAATGTGGAAAAAGGAGTTCGGGGCTAGATCATGGAAATCTAACCCGTAATAGAACATCAAGCCCCTGACGAAAGGATCCAGAGTGAGGCCTAGACCTCGGAGGAAGTGGGAGACGAACACAACATTCTCGTTGGGTTCGGGAGTAGGGACGACCTGCCCTCTAGCAGGCAGCCGATGCGAAACCTCGGTGGTCAGATATCTGGCCTCCCTCAACTTCTTAATGTCCTCTTCCATAACGGAAGAGGGCGTCCATCGGCCTTGAAGGTTGGATCCGGACATGGTTGAAGGTCCGGAGCACCTAACCTGAGCTTTGGGTGTTAGAACTCGAGGCGGGGGAAGGGTTTGGTTGAGCACGGGGGAAAAAAGGGAAAACCTTGTCCCCTTATAAAGAGGGTGAATATCAAGCGTCCCCTCCGTAGCCGTTTAGGACTTACCTATAATCTAGGAGTCCTAGACACGGTTGGGTTACCCACGAACGGCATTAATGAGTATCTCGTAATTAGGGGAACACGATCTCCGCTTCGGCAAGATGTGTCAAGAAACCGCCTCACGTTATGTGTGGAGCGGGTTAAGAGAAACGGTTCGAATAATCACCGGGCCATGACATGACATCATATTACCAAAACAAGCTAGCAGATTAGATCCGCGGAGACATTATTCTCTCTACGGTGAAATGTGGGACTTATTTTGCAGGGTTGGACATTATCCTCGTATTCAAATTCTTCTGTGATGTATTCGGAGAAGGAACCCGCCTTGCAATGTCGAAGACAACTGCGCGGCGGACTCATCGTCATTGAAGCCTGGTTCAGGGGCTACTGAGGGAGTCCTGGATTAGGGGGTCTCCGGACAGCCGGATTATCTCCATTGGCCGGACTGTTAGACTATGAAGATACAAGATTGAAGACTTCGTCTCGTGTCCGAATGGGACTCTACTTGGCGTGGAAGGTAAGCTAGGCAATACGTATATGGATATCTCCTCCTTTGTAACCGACCTTGTGTAACCCTAACCCTCTCTGGTGTCTATATAAACAGAAGGGTTTTAGTCCGTAGGACAACAATCACAACATACAATCATACCATAGGCTATCTTCTAGGGTTTAGCCTCTCTGATCTCATGGTAGATCTACTCTTGTAACACCCATATCATCAATATGAATCAAGCAGGATGTAGGGTTTTACCTCCATTAAGAGGGCCCGAACCTGGGTAAAACTTCGTGTCCCTCGTCTCCTGTTACCATCCGGCCTAGACGCACAGTTCAGGACCCCCTACCCGAGATCCGCCGGTTTTGACACCGACAAGGAGTTATTGGATAAAGGTTATATTCGACCAAGCTCCTCACCATGGGGAGCCCGGTGCTCTTAGTTGAGAAAAAGGATGGATCTTTGAGAATGTTGTGGATTATCGTGCACTGAATGAGGCGACGACCAAGAACAAATACCCACTACCGATGATCAATGATTTGTTTGACTAGCTACAGGGAGCTAAAGTATTCTCCAAGATCGATCTTCAATGAGGATATCACCAACTGAAGATCCGAGAATAGGATACACCTAAGACAGCTTTTACCACAAGGTACGATCTATATAAGTACACTATCATGTCTTTTGGTTTGACTAACGCCCATGCGTACTTTATGAGTATGATGAATAAGATGTTCATGGAGTTCTTGGATAAGTTTGTTGTGGTGTTCATTGATGATATATTGGTATACTCGAAGAATGAAGAAGAACACAAGGAGCATTTGCGCTTAGTTCTCGAGAAGCTCAGGGAACATCAGCTATATGCCAAGTTCAGCAAATGTGAGTTTTGTTTGAAGGAAGTTGGATTTCTCGGACATGTTATATCAGGAGAAGGTCTAGCAGTAGACCCTTCCAAGGTTCGGTCCGTCACTGAGTGGTTGGCACCCACCTCAGCTGGAGAGATACGCAGTTTTCTTGGACTCGCAAGATATTACCGGAGATTCGTTGAGAATTTTTTCCAAGATTGCGAAACCCATGACGGAGTTATTGAAGAAGGACACCAAGTTCAAATGGACCGAAGAATGTGAGGCCAGTTTTTAGGAGTTGAAGAAACGTTTAGTCACAGCCCCAGTGCTAATTCTTCCGAATACACACAAGGATTTCCAAGTATATTGCGACGCTTCTCGCCATGGACTTGGAGGTGTACTTTTGCAAGACAGAAGAGTTGTTTCATATGCCTCACGTCAGCTTCGAGCTCATGAGTTGAATTATGCCATGCAGATTTGGAGGTAGCAGCCGTAGTGCATGCGCTCAAGACCTGGAGACACTTTCTTATTGGAAACCATTGTGATGTATACACAGATCATAAGATTTAAAGTAAATCTTCACGCAGAAGGAGTTGAATCTCAGGCAATGGAGATGGTAGGAGCTCATCAAGGATTATGATATGAAGCTACACTATCATCCAGGAAAGGCCAATGTTGTAGCCGACGCGTTGAGCTGCAAGAGTTATGTTAATACTCTCGTGACCGGTGTTGGGGAACACAGTATTTCAAAAAATTTACCTACGATCATGCAAGATCTATCTAGGAGATGCATGGCAACGAGCGGGGAGAGTGTGTCTACGTACCCTCGTAGACCGAAAGCGGAAGCGTTTAGTAACGCAGTTGATGTAGTCGAACATCTTCGCGATCTAAGCGATCCAAGTACCAAACGTACGGCACCTCCGCGTTCAGCACACATTCAGCTCGGTGACGTCCCTCGAGCTCTTGATCCAGTTGAGGCCTAAGGAGAGTTTCGTCAACACGACGGTGTGGCAACAGTGATGATGAAGTTACTGGCGCAGGGCTTCGCCTAAGCACTATGATGATATGACCGAGGTGTGTAACTGTGGAGGGGGCACCGCACACGGCTAAGACAAATCTTGGAGTGCCTTTGGGGTGCCCCCTGCCCACGTATATAAAGGAGGGAGGAGGAGGAGGCCGGCCTAGGAGGGGCGTGCCTATAGGGGGAGTCCAACTAGGATTCCCAATCCTAGTTGGAGTCCCCTTCCTTTTCCAAGAGGGGAGAGAGGGAAGGAGTGGGAGAGGGAGAAGGAAAGAGAGGGGGTGCCACCCCCTCCCTAGTCCAATTCGGACTTGCCATAGGGGGCGCGTGGCCAACCCTTGAGGCCCTTCTTTCCTAAGGCCCACTACTTTCCCCGGTGAATTCCCGTAACTCTCCGGTCCTCCGAAAAATACCCGAACCACTCAGAACCTTTCCGATGTCCAAATATAGCCTTCCAATATATCGATCTTTATGTCTCGACCATTTCAAGACTCCTCGTCATGTCCGTGATCTCATTCAGGACTCCGAAGAAACTTCGGTCATCACATCGCATAACTCATAATACAAATCGTCATGAAACGTTAAGCGTGCGGACCCTACGGGTTCGAGAACTATGTAGACATGACCAAGACACATCTCCGGTCAATAATCAATCATGGAACCTAGATGCTCATACTGGCCCCTACATATTCTACGGAGATCTTCATCGGTCAAATCGCATAATAATATATGTTGTTCCCTTTGTCATCGGTATGTTACTTGCCCGAGATTCGATCGTTGGTGTCATCATACCTAGTTCAATCTCGTTACTGGTAAGTCTCTTTACTCGTTCCGTAATGCATCATCCTGCAACTAACTCATTAGTCACATTGCTTGCAAGGCTCATAGTGATGTGCATTATCGAGAGGGCCCAGAGATACCTCTCCAATACACGGAGTGACAAATCCTAATCTCGATCTATGCCAACTCAAGCAACACCATCGGATACACCTGTAGAGCATCTTTATAATCACCCAGTTACGTTGTGACGTTTGATAGCACACAAGGTGTTCCTCGGTATTCGGGAGTTGCATAATCTCATAGTCAGAGGAACATGTATAAGTCATGAAGAAAGTAATAGCAATAAAACTAAACGATCATTTATGCTAAGCTAACGGATGAGTCTTGTTCATTACATCATTCTCTAATGATGTGATCCCATTCATCAAATGATAACACATGTCTATGGTCAGGAAACTAAACCATCTTTGATTAACGAGCTAGTCAAGTAGAGGCATACTAGGGACACTCTGTTTTGTCTATGTATTCGCACATGTACTAACTAATAAGTTTCCGGTTAATACAATTCTAGCATGAATAAAAAACATTTATCATGATATAAGAAAATATAAATAACAACTTTATTATTGCCTCTAGGGCATGTTTCCTTGAGTCTCCCACTTGCACTAGAGTCAATAATCTAGTTCACATCGCCATGTGATTTAACACCAATAGTTCACTTCTTTATGTGATTAGTTCACATATTTATGTGACTAATACCCAAAGGGTTTACTAGAGTCAATAATCTAGTTCACATCGCTATGTGATTAACACCCAAAGAGTGATCATGTTCTGCTTGTGAGAGAAGTTTAGTCTACGGGTCTGCAACATTCAGATCCGTATATATTTTGCAAATTTCTATGTCTATAATACTCTGCACGGAGCTACTCTAGCTAATTGCTCCCACTTTCAATATGTTTCTAGATAGATCGGTGTAAAAATCTTGAATCGACATAACTCTTTACGGCCAACTCTTTTATCACCTCCATAACTGAGAAATATTTCCTTAGTCCTCTAAGGATAATTTTGACTGCTGTCCAGTGATCTACTCCTAGATCACTATTGTACTCCCTTGCCAAAATCAAGCTAAGGTATACATAGGCCTGGTACATAGTATAGCATACTTTATAGAACCTATGACTGAGGCATAGGGAATGACTTTTCATTCTCTTTCTATTTTCTGCCGTGGTCGGGTTTTGAGTCTTTACTGAACTTCACACCTTGCAACACAGGCAAGAACTCCTTCTTTGACTGTTCTATTTTGAACTACTTCGAAAACTTGTCAAGGTATGTACTTATTGAAAAATGTATCAAGCGGCTTGATCTATCTCTATAGATCTTGATGCCCAATATGTAAGCAGCTTCACCGAGGTCTTTCATTGAAAAATTCTTATTCAAGTATCTTTTTATGCTATCTAGAAATTCAGTATCATTTCTGATCAACAACATGCCATCCACATATAATATCAGAAATGCTATAGAGCTCCCACTCACTTTCTTGTAATACAGGTTTCTCCAAAAGTCTTTATAAAACTCTATGCTTTGATCAACTCATCAAAACGTATATTCCAACTCCGAGATGCTTGCACCAGTCCATAGATGGATCGCTGGAGCTTGCACACTTTGTTAACACCTTTAGGATCGACAAAACCTACTGGTTGCATCATATACAACTCTTGTTTAATAAATCCATTAAGGAATGTAGTTTTGATATCCATTTGCTAGGTTTCATAAAATGCGGCAACTGCTAACATGATTCGGACAGACTTTTAAGCATCGATACGAGTGAGAAAATCTCATCATAGTCAACACCTTGAACTTGTCGAAAGCCTTTTGCGACAATTCGAGCTTTGTAGATAGTAACACTACTATCAGCGTCCGTCTTCCTCTTACAGATCCATTTATTATGAATGGCTCACCGATCATTGGGAAAGTCAATCAAAGTCCGTACTTTGTTCTCATACATGGATCCCATCTCAAATTTCATGGCCTTAAGCCATTTCTCGGAATCTGGGCTCATCATCGCTTCCTCATAGTTTGTAGGTTCGTCATGGTCTAGTAACATGACTTCCAGAATAGGATTACCATACCACTCTGGTGCGGAACATACTCTAGTTGACCTGCAAGGTTCGGTAGTAACTTGATCTGAAGTTTCATGATCATCATCATTAACTTCCTCACTAATTTGTGTAGGCATCACTCGAACTGATTTCAGTGATGAGCTACTTTCCAATTCGAGAGAAGGTACAATTACCTCATCAAGTTCTACTTTCCTCCCATTCACTTCTTTTAAGAGAAACTCCTTCTCAAAAAAGGATCCACTCTTAGCAACAAAGATCTTGCCTTTGGATCTATGATAGAAGGTGTACCCAACAGTTCATTTTGGGTATCCTATGAAGTCGCACTTCTCCGATTTGGGTTTGAGCTTATCAGGCTGAAACTTTTTCACATAAGCATCGCAACCCCAAACTTTAAGAAACGACAGCTTTGGTTTCTTGCCAAACCATATATCATACGGTGTCTTCTCAACGGATTTAGATGGTGCCCTATTTAACGCGAATGAAGCTGTCTCTAATGCATAACCCCCAAAACGATAGTGGTAAATCGGTAAGAGACATCATAGATCGCACCATATCTAATAAAGTACGGTTACAATGTTTGGACACACCATTACACTGTGGTGTTCCAGGTGGCGTGAGTTACGAAACTATTCCGCATTGTTTCAACAGAAGGCCAAACTCGTAACTCAAATATTTCGTCTCCGCGATCAGATCGTAGAAACTTTATTTTCTTGTTACGATGATTCTCCACTTCACTCTGAAATTCTTTGAACTTTTAAAACGTTTCAGACTTGTGTTTCATTAAGTAGATATACTCATATCTGCTCAAATCATCTGTGAAGGTCAGAAAATAACGATACCTGCCGCGAGCTCAACACTCATCGAACCGCATACATCGGTATGTATTATTTCCAATAAGTCAGTGGCTCGCTCCATTGTTTCGGAGAACGCAGTCTTTAGTCATCTTGCCCATGAGGCATGGTTCGCAAGCATCAAGTGATTCGAAAAGCCCATCAGCATGGAGTTTCTTCATGTGCTTTACACCAATATGACCTAAACGGCAGTGCCACAAATAAGTTGCACTATCATTATTAACTTTGCATCTTTTGGCATCACTATTATGTGTATCACTATGATCAAGATTCAGTAAACCATTTACATTGGATGTAAGACCATAGAAGGTTTTTATTCATGTAAATAGAACAACAATTATTCTCTGACTTAAATGAATAAGCGTATTGCAATAAACATGATCCAATCATACTTATGCTCAACACAAACACCAAATAACATTTATTTAGTTCCAATACTAATCCCTAAGGTAGAGGTAGTACGCGATGGTGATCTTATCAACCTTGGAATCACTTCCAACACAAATCGTCGCCTCACCCTCAACTAGTCTCTGTTCATATTGTAACTCATGTTGCAAGTTACTAATCATAGCAACTGAATTAGTATCAAATACCCAGGGGCTACTATCAACACTAGTATAGTACACATCAATAACATGTATATCATATATACTTTTTGTTCACTTTGCCATCCTTCTTATCCGCCAAGTATTTGGTGTAGTTCCGCTTCCAGTGACCATTTCCTTTGAAGTAGAAGCACTTAGTTTTAGGCTTGGGTTTAGCTTTGGGCTTCTTCATGGGAGTGGCAACTTGCTTTCCATTCTTCTTGAAGTTCCCTTTCTTTCCCTTGCCCTTTTACTTGAAACTAGTGGTCTTGTCAACCATCGATGCTTTTCTTGATTTCTACCTCCGCCGATTTCAGCATCGCGAAGAGCTTGAGAATCGTCTTCGTTATCCCTTGCATATTATAGTTCATCACAAAGTTCCAGTAACTTGGTGATAGTGACTAGAGAACTTTGTCAATCACTATCTTATCTGGAAGATTAACTCCCACTTGATACAAGTGATTGTAGTACCCATACATTCTGAGCACATGCTCACTAGTTGTGCTATTCTCCTCCATATTGTAGGCAAAGTACTTTGTCAGAGGTCCTATACCTCTTGACACGGGTATGAGTATGAAATACCAATTTCAGTTCTTGGAACATCCCATCTGCTCCGTGGTGTTCAAAACGTTTTTGAAATCCCGGTTCTAAGCTGTAAAGCATGGTGCACTAAACTATCAAGTGGTCATCATACCGAGCTTGTCAAACATTCATAATGTCTGCATCTGCTCCTGCAATAGGTCCGTCACCTAGCGGTGCATCAAGGACATAATTCTTCTGTGCAACAATGAGGATAATCCTCAGATCATGGACCTTGTCCGCATCATTGCTACTATCATCTTTCAACTTAGTTTTCTCTAGGAACATATCATAAATAAAACTGGGAAGCTATACGCGAGCTATTGATTTACAACATAGATATGAAAATACTATCAGGACTAAGTTCATGATAAATTAATGTTTAATTAATCATATTACTTAGGAACTCCCACTTAGATAGACATCCCTCTAGTCATCTAGATGATCATGTGATCCATTTCAACTAAACCATGTCCGATCATCACGTGAGATGGAGTAGTTTTCAATGGTGAACATGACTATGTTGATCATATCTACTATATGATTCACGTTCGACCTTTCGGTCTCAGTGTTCGGAGGCCATATCTGCATATGCTAGCCTCGTCAAGTTTAACCCAAGTATTCCGCATGTGCAAAACTGTCTTACACCCGTTGTAATTGAACGTAGAGCTTATCACACCCGATCATCACGTGGTGTCTCGGCATGATGAACAGTCGCAACGGTGCATACTCAGGAAGAACACTTATACCTTGAAATTTAGTGAGGGATCATCTTGTAATGCTACCGTCGTACTAAGCAAAATAAGATGCATAAAAGATAAACATCACATGCAATCAAAATATATGACATGATATGGCCATTATCATCTTGTGCCTTTGATTTCCATCATCACTGGCATGACACCATGATCTCCATCATCTTGATCTCTATCAATGTGTCGTCACATGGTCGTCTCGCCAACTATTGCTTTTGCAACTATTGCTATCACATAGCGATAAAGTAAAGCAATTTTATGGCGCTTGGATCTTATGCAATAAAGAGACAACCATAAGGCTCCTGCCAGTTGCCGATAACAAAACATGATCATGCCATACAACAATTTATATCATCACATCTTGACCATATCACATCACAACATGCCCTGCAAAAACAAGTTAGACGTCCTCTACTTTGTTGTTGCAAGTTTTACGTGGCTGCTACGGTCTTCTAGCAAGAACCGTCCTAACCTATGCATCAAAACCACAACAATTTTTCGTCAAGTGTGTTGTTTTAACCTTCAACAAGGACTGGGCGTAGTCAAACTCGATTCAACTAAAGCTGGAGAAATAGACACCCACTAGCCACCTGTGTGTGAAGCACGTCGGTAGAACCAGTCTCATGAACGTGGTCATGTAATGTCGGTCTGGGCCGCTTCATCCAACAATACTACCGAATCAAAGTAAGACATGCTGGTAAGCAGTATGACTATTATCGCCCACAACTCATTGTGTTCTACTCGTGCATAAAACATCTACGCATAGACCTGACTCGGATACCACTGTTGGGGAACACAGTATTTCAAAAAATTTACCTACGATCACACAAGATCTATCTTGGAGATGCATAGCAACGAGGGGGGAGAGCGTGTCAACGTACCCTCTTAGACCGAAAGCGGAAGCGTTTAGTAACGCGTTTGATGTAGTCGAACGTGTTCGCGATCCAACCGATCCAAGTACCGAACGTACGACACCTCCGCATTCAGCACACGTTCAGCTCGATGACGTCCCTTGGGCTCTTGATCCAAATGAGGCCGAAGCAGAGTTCCGTCAGCACGATGGCGTGGCGACGGTGATGATGAAGTTAAAGGCGAAGGGCTTTGCCTAAGCACTATGACGATATGACCGAGGTGTGTAACTGTGGAGGGGGGCATCACACACGGCTAAGAAAAATCTTGGAGTGCCTTTGGGGTGCCCCCTGCCCACATATATAAAGGAGAGAGGAGGAGGAGGCCGACCTAGGAGGGGCGTGCCTATAGGGGGAGGCCAACTAGGATTCCCAATCCTAGTTGGAGTCCCCTTCCTTTTCCAAGAGGGGAGAGAGGGAAGGAGTAGGAGAGGAAGAAGGAAAAGGGGCCGCCACCCCCTCTCTAGTCCAATTCGGACTTGCCATGCGGGGGGGACCCTTGAGGCCCTTCTCTCCTTTCCTGTATGGCCCATTAAGGCCCACTACTTCCCCCTGCGAATTCCCGTAACACTCTGGTACTCCGAAAAATACCCAAACCACTCAGAACCTTTCTGATGTCCGAATATAGCCTTCCAATATATCGATCTTTACTTCTCGACCATTTCGAAACTCCTTGTCAGATCCGTGATCTCATCCGGGACTCCGAACAAACTTCGGTCATCAAATCACATAACTCGTAATACAAATCATCATCGAACGTTAAGCGTGCGGACCCTACGGGTTCAGGAACTATGTAGACATGACCGAGACACATCTCCGGTCAATAACCAATGGCGGAACTTGGATGCTCATATTGGCTCCTACATATTCTATGGAGATCTTTATCGGTCAAACCGCATAACAATATACGTTGTTCCCTTTGTCATCGATATGTTACTTGCCCGAGATTCGATCGTTGGTGTCATCATACCTAGTTCAATCTCGTTACCGGCAAGTCTCTTTACTCGTTCCGTAATGCATCATCCTGTAACTAACTCATTAGTCTCATTTCTTGCAAGGCTCATAGTGATGTGCATTACCGAGAGGGCCCAGAGATACCTCTCCGATACACGGAGTGACAAATCCTAATCTCGATCTACGCCAACTCAACAAACACCATCGTATACACCTATAGAGCATCTTTATAATCACCCAGTTACGTTGTGACGTTTGATAGCACACAAGGTGTTCCTCGGTATTCGGGAGTTGCATAATCTCATAGTCAGAGGAACATGTATAAGTCATGAAGAAAGCAATAGCAATAAAACTAAACGATCATTTATGCTAAGCTAACGAATGAGTCTTGTCCATCACATGATTCTCTAATGATGTGATCCCGTTCATCAAATGATAACACATGTCTATGGTCTGGAAACTAAACCATATTTGATTAACGAGCTAGTCAAGTAGAGGCATACTAGGGACACTTTGTTTTGTCTATGTTTCCAGTTAATACAATTCTAGCATGAATAAAAAACATTTATCATGATATAAGAAAATATAAATAACAACTTTATTATTGCCTCTAGGGCATATTTCCTTCAGTCTCCCACTTGCACTAGAGTCAATAATCTAGTTCACATCGCCATGTGATTTAACACCAATAGTTCACATCTTTATGTGATTAGTTCAGATGTTCATGTGACTAATACCCAAAGGGTTTACTAGAGTCAATAATCTAGTTCACATCTCTATGCGATTAACACCCAAAGAGTGATCATGTTTTGCTTGTGAGAGAAGTTTAGTCTACGGGTCTGCAACATTCAGATCCGTATGTATTTTGAAAATTTCTATGTCTACAATACTCTGCACAGAGCTACTCTAGCTAATTGCCCCCACTTTCAATATGTATCCAGATCGAGAGTTAGAGTCATCTAGATCGGTGTAAAAAGCTTGCATCGATGTAACTCTTTACGACGAACTCTTTTATCACCTCCATAACCGAGAAATATTTCCTTAGTCCTCTAGGGATAATTTTGACCGTTGTCCAGTGATCCACTCCTAGATCACTATTGTACTCCCTTGCCAAAATCATGCTAAGGTATACAATAGGTCTGTTACATGGTATAGCGTACTTTATAGAACCCATGACTGAGGCATAGGGAATGACTTTTCATTCTCTTTCTATTTTCTGCCGTGGTCGGGTTTTGAGTCTTTACTCAACTTCACACCTTGCAACACAGGCAAGAACTCCTTCTTTGACTGTTCTGTTTTGAACTACTTCAAAAACTTGTCAAGGTATGTACTTATTGAAAATTTATCAAGCGTCTTGATCTATCTCTATAGATCTTGATGCCCAATATGTAAGCAGCTTCACCGTGGTCTTTCATTGAAAAATTCTTATTCAAGTATCCTTTTATGCTATCCAGAAATTCAGTATCATTTTTGATCAACAATATGTCATCCACATATAATATCAGAAATGCTACAGAGCTCCCACTCACTTTCTTGTAAATACAGGCTTCTCCAAAAGTATGTATAAAACTATATGCTTTGATCAACTCATCAAAGCGTATATTCCAACTCCACATGCTTGCGCCAGTCCATAGATGGATCGCTGGAGCTTGCACACTTTGTTAACAACTTTAGGATTTACAAAACCTACTGGTTGCATCATATACAACTCTTTTTTAATATATCCATTAAGGAAAGTTAGCCCCAAGATTTGTAGGACCATGCCGATTTTTGGAAAGTATGGGAGAAGTGGCCTACAAGTTGGAGTTACCCAAAGGATTGTCAGGAGTTCATGATGTGTTTCACGTTTTCCTGTTGAAGAAGTGCCATGAAGAGATGGCCGATAATCCTCTGAGAGATACAGTGCCTCTGAAAGCAATTCAGTTGGAGAGTGACCTAAACTATGAGGAGAAACCCATCAAGATTCTCGAGTTTGCAAGCCGAGTTACATGCATCAAGGTCATCAAGTTTTGCAAAGTTTAGTGGAGCCACCATACCGAGGAAGAAGACACCTGGGAGCGAGAAGAAGACCTACGGAAAGACCACGCACACCTATTTGCTAGCCAACCCGAATCTCGAGGGTGAGATTCATCTTAAGGGGGTAGGTTTGTAACATCCCAATTTTCAATTTGGATGTTAATCATTTGGTCATCTTATGCATCCATATTTTGAGCATTTTTTAATTTGGTTTATTTGGACATTTTGATCCTAGAGACCTTAAGCAACTCAAGGAGCATGTGAGAAAGTTGGAGGTTTTCATACAATTACATTTTTGAATTTTCAAAAATTGGTAAATTGGATCAAAGTGATTTTTGTTTGAAATTATTTTTCCATTTATTTCAAAATAAATAAAATAATGAGAGAAGATAATATGACTTCTTCAAAACAGAGGAAATAATGGAAATTTAATTTTGAATAAATATATCTTTTTATTTGAATTTTATTTGAGATTTTATTCGGTTAAATTAGGAAAAAAATGCATTTTTAAAAATTGCAATTTGTTCACGTGGTCCTAAATATTAGGAGAGGACCGTGTAATTTTTTTGGGGATTTTAGGATTTTTATTTATTTTATTTTGAATTTTTTTCTCTGTGATGAAATTATTAAAAAAAGTTTCCTTTCGGACCGAACTAGGACAAATGCCCAGCCGGCCCACTCGCCATCGTCTCTCCGTCGTAACCGCATCAGACTCCGACTGGAGTCCGAGCCGGCTGCGCCTCGCCGCCGCCCCCTTGCCCAAGCCGGACCCCCGGTGCCCTTTAAATAGCGTCGCCCCCCCCCCCCTTGTCGGTGTCAAACCCGATGGATCTCGAGTAGGGGGTCCCGAACTGTGCGTCTAGGATCGATGGTAACAGGATACGGGGGACACGATGTTTGCCCAGGTTCGCGCCCTCTCTATCGAGGTAACACCCTACATCCTGCTTGATTGATCTTGATGAATATGAGTGTTACAAGAGTTGATCTACCATGAGATCGTAATGGCTAAACCCTAGAAGCCTAGCCTGTATGACTATGGTAATGAGTCTATCCTTTCTGGACTAACCCCTTCGGTTTATATAGACAGCGGGGGGATCTAGGGTTACATAGAGTCAGTTACATAAGAAGGAATCTTCATAGTCGGTCGCCAAGCTTGCCTTCCACGCCAAGGAGAGTCCAATTCGGACACAGGTACAATCTTCGGTCTTCATGTCTTCACAGCCCACCTGTCCGGCCCATGGATAACAGGCCGGACACTCGAGGACCCCTTAGTCCAGGACTCCCTTAGTAGCCCCCGAACCAGTCTTCAATAGCGAGGTGTTCGACACACAAATTGTCTTCGGCATTGCAAGGCAGGTTCCTCCTTTAATGATCTCCAAGTGATGTATTCAGCCATCGGTTCAATGTCGCTCCCTTCGGCTTTTGCGCGTTAAATAACTTTGCCTCCCATGTGTCAAGCGAAGGTGGAAGGTCAGGGTATTTTTGCAGATAACACCCTGTCCATGCAAGGAAGAGCACCTATTTAAGAGATTGGATCCTAGATCCATTCGGCACCACGCAGAGGAAATCCCCAGAAACTGCTTAGGAGAAACCATTCCAGCATGGCTAGCACCCCCAGCTCCTCCACCCGTTCCGGCCCAGAGAAAGGCCAATGGGAGAGGTGTTTAGTGTCCCACAGTCAATTGACGAAGCTGCAGACGCAGGGATTTCTTCCCCCCGCAGATCTAGTTTCTGTTCGAGCAGGGCTAGATTCCTTCAACGGTGAGATTCAGGCAAAGGACTTCCCCAATCCATCCGGGGGAGAGCGAGTATGTTTCGTCCCCTACCTGCTAAGGGGCGTTGGGTTTCCCATTCATCCATTCCTTTGAGGGCTTTTGGAATACTATGGCCTCCAGCTGCACAACTTCACCCCTGCCTCCATTCTGCACGTTGCGGGTTACGTCGCTTTAGCGAACTATTCCTGGGTATCAAGGCTCATTTTGAGCTATGGAGGAAGTTGTTCTGTCTTGTCCCGCGTAATCACGAGGGCTCAATATTTGAAGTGGGCGGAGCCGAAGTATGGTGTATCGCCAATACTGGATATCTATCCGTCACACCAAGGAAGGCATCTGAAGAATGGCCTTCCGAATGGTTCTATATTGAGGACGTCATGCTTCCTGACCTAGTTCGAAAGGGTCTTCCTGAGTTTGCGAGCGTTCCGCTGAAGAAACGCCATAGTTGGCATCCCCGGAGTCTTGAAGAGGATGACAGCGTAGAAGTTTGCCAGCTTATGAGCAAGATAAAGACGCTCGGTCAGTCTGGACTCACAATAATCGAGGTAATGGCGACCTCCATAGTGCGAGGGGTTCAGCCGCTACAATACAGAGGGCTGCCCATGTGGCACTACAATGGAGAGGATGACGCCTCCCGCTATGGCCGGAAGGGTCCGGATACCCTCATCGCTCTGGCCAAAATATTGGCCGAGCTATTTAAAGGGGAGGAAGGAGGAGTTTCTTCGCATTAAGCCCAGAGATGGGTATTCTATGTATGATCCTCCCAGTTGGGTAAGCTTCGACCCCTCTATTCCACTCATTCCCCTTCCGGATTACTTTTGATAAATTTCAAGTCCGTTTGTTATGAAAGCACTGGCGGAAGGTCACTGAAGGACTTCATAGTCCTGCCCCACAGCTGGAGATCCACAATCGGGAGCTAGATCCTAGTTTTGAAGAGGATCCGGATATATTCGTGGTGCTTGCGGGGGGAGTGTTATACCAGACGAGCTATGACGGCACAGAAGTGGCCATCACCACCGACTACCCTGGCCTTCTTCCTGCTTCACATGTAAATAATTAAGAAACACCTTCTCTAAAAGAGTGCGCTTATTCTGCCTCACCCACCGCACTGTATCGTGTTTCATAGGGGAGACGTTCGGCGATTTCGAAGAGATCGACTCCTGCACCGGGCAAGCCTTCCAAGAGGAAAGCAAATGAAGACACGGTCGTGCCTTCATTGAAGAGGTATGAATTCGCCAACCTACACCTGAGCAGTCACGTCCAACCGTGACCTTCCCGTTTTCCATGTGTTAGGAGGAAGGTGCGCCAGACTATATCCGGAGGTTCGAGCGGCCGTACTTCCCACAGCCAGGATTCAAATCCTGCCGTGAAGACGGGGGGTGATGCAGGGGTGACGTCGGACTATCCTCCAGCCAAGGACTTAGATGATGTATCCGTTACCAACTCGGAAATGGGGAGTGCCATGAATCATCGGCACCGTCGGGCCATTTTACAAGACCCTGGCTTTTTGGAAGAACCGTTTAACGCCTTCAGCTCACCCGATGCATATATCCGGGCTGCTCAAGATGGGATTAACAGGGCCACAAAGCAACATTTGAAAGATGTCCAGGTAATTTCGCTTTGTCTGACTATGATAACCATATGCCAGTAGCCCCCGAGATTTAAAGGAGTTGAAACAACTGATTTAAGGATCAATGTACAACCAGGTGCTTACGGAGAAGAATACCCAGCTAGCTCAGGAACTAGAAAAGTGTCGGCGCCAATTGCTTGCTGCCAATGCCGAGCTGGAGAAATACAAGGCATCTCCCGGTAATATTTTCCTCTATCGAAAATTCATAATGATACACCAATAGTGTGAATCTGGGTTCTAATCTTTGTGTTGGGTCGTTAGACCAAGTACGAGAGCAGCTGGACGCCGCTCGAAGCGAAGAACACAGAGCCAAAAAGCTACTAGCAACGGGCGAGCGTGTATTGACAAAAGTTGTTCAAGAGAAAAAGAAACTCCAGGATTCGAACACCAAACTGTGCGAGGAACTGAAAGATGTGCGGGCGCAGCTAGTTGACTCTGTGAAGGAGAACAAGAAGCTGCGAGGCGGCATCTTCAGTACGTGGCTGCTTTTATCTTATAGCAGTTTGGTGGTAACGGTAGCTGATATAGATGTAATTGTAGGTGTATTGACGAACCACCCTGAAGAGGAAGTGTCCGGATCATCAAGTGATCTTCTACAAGGGCTATCGCAGTTGCACGAGCAAGCTCGGCAGGTGATGCAGAGTGTACCTAAGGCTTTATGGCCATCCGACTCCCCTCCAGGAAGCATGGAGAAACTGGTAGAGATGTTCAAGGGAGCGCGGTGGCTTATCCGGCTGTGGAAGGTATCTGCCTGTCGAGAGGGTGCGTGAGAGGCCTGGGCCATGGTGAAGGCGCGATATACCAAGCTGGATCCTAATCACATGGCTCGTGTCGGACCGCTAGGGCCGAATGGGAAGAAATTCCCGTTAGTATAGTATATGACCAAGTAGAGGTGGCCGCCAAATATTCCCAACAGGATTGTAAGTTAGACTGCCTGTTGGAAGGTGTAGAGGAAGAGGTGTTCGAGTCCACGTGACTATGTACTTTCCTCATCTAGCTGAACTGTATATCATTTGTCATGGCAGAACTTTTCGCTTCAACCTTTGGACCCGAAGGTTCGGAGTGTTTCCGAATACCGTCGCGGCTGAACATGCCGAGGTATGCCCGGAAAACTAGGCGTAAGGGTCATAGTTGCTTGAACAGACAAGTTGTATCCGACTAGCTATGTTATATTACAGAGAGAATAGTTCCGTTAAGGGTTCCTTTCCCTAGGTGTGCATGCATTTAATGTGCATGTCCGAAATGTGATGTGAGCACCATAGTTTGTATAACTTCTGGGGGTGCACAATGGAGTGAGTGTTTAAAAAACATCTTTAATTCGCTGACCGAATATTCCCTTAAGAATGCTAGCGTTCGGCTTCACCAAGTCTGAGGTACACATCCGGATGACCCGGCAGTAACAATCGTAGAGGTGCTCCCTTTATGCCCTAGCCGAACTAAGGGGAACGTAGGGCATAAGCACAGGAGCCAGGCAACCCAACTTGGCCAAAACTTAAGTCATATCGATGCATATGGTGGCAAAGAAAAGGTACATATGGAAAAACTCATATGTGAGGAGCTTGATGCTCAAGGAATGACAAGAACTTCTGTCCAAGAAGCCCCCGGGTACAAGTGGCGTACATATTTAAAGATGTATATGTCAATGGTGTGCGGTCTAGCCGTACCAAAGCTTTAAAGCAAGAAAGAAGAAAATAATCGGAAAAGAGAGAGAAAATAATGGAAACTACAGGGGAGGAGACGAACAAGGGTTTTGGCCCTAGGCATAGAATCTTCGGAGTCTGGCCGCGTTCCAGGGGTTCGGCTCGAGGCGATTGTGTGATGCATCACGAAGACGGTATGCTCCTCCGGTGAGAACTTCGTCAATTATAAAGGGACCCTCCCATTTGGGCTTGAGTTTGTCATTTTTCTTCTCCGGCAGGCGTAGAACGAGTTCGCCAATGTTGTAAGTCTTGGCCCGTACTTCTCTGCTTTGTTATCTTCGAGCCTGTTGTTGGTAAAATGTTGAACGGGCTTTTGCGACATCATGTTCCTCCTCCAGGGCATCTAGGCCGTCCTACCGATCAAGCTCGGCTTCTCTCTCTTCATACATACGCACTCGAGGTGAGTTGTGAATAATAACGCAGGGCAATACGGCCACTGCGCCATACACCATGTAGAAAAGTGTGTATCCAGTAGTACGGTTGGGCCTGGTCCGCAGCCCCCAGAGTACGGAGTCAAGCTCCTCAACCCAGTGCTTGTCTGATTCTTTCAAAGACCAGACTAGTCTAGGCTTAATGCCGCTCATAATAAGACCGTTGGCTCGTTCGACTTGACCGTTGGTTTGTGGGTGGTAGACGGAGGCGTAATCGAGTTTAATACCTAGATTAGTACACCAGGTATTTACCTCATCGGCTGTGAATTTGTAGCCGTTGTTAGTGATGATACTATGTGGGACACCATAACGGTGCACATCGCCGGATATGAAGTCTATCACCGGGCCGGACTCAGCCGTTTTGACCGGCTTAGCCTCTATCCACTTAGTGAATTTGTCCACCATAACCAGTAGATATTTTTTCTTACGGCTTTCCACTTTAATGGGTCCAACCATATCGAGTCCCCAGACCGCAAAAGGCCAAGTGATGGGGATTGTTTGTAAGGCGGTGGGGGCATATGGCTTTGATTGGCAAAGAGTTGGCATCCGACGCAACGTTGGACAAGGTCTTGTGCATCTGCTTGGATTGTCGGCCAATAAAACCCTATACGGAAGGCCTTGCTAACAAGGGCCCGAGCTGCGGCGTGGTGACCGCTGAGTCCGGCATGAATTTCAGCCAAGAGCTGCTGCCCTTCTTCCTCGGATATACATCGTTGAAGGACTCTGGTGGCGCTTTTCTTGTAAAGCTCTCCATCATGAACCTTGTAGGCCTTTGAACGTCGGACAATGTAGCGGGCCTCATTTTGGTCCTTGGGAAACCCTTTCCTGTTAAGGTAGGCTAGGAATGGTTCGGTCCATGGGGCAATGACTGCCATGATGAGATGCGCCGACGGTTTTATTTCGGTGGCTGATCCCCCAACGGCGTCGGTGTTTCCGGGATCTGGGGTTATGTTTGGATCCGGACTAGTATTGCCGTTTTCCCCTGCCACACCACGGATGGCTTAAAGAGCCTTTCCAGGAAGATATTAGGTGGGACGGGGTCGCGCTTAGTGCCAATACAAGCAAGAACATCTGCCGCTTGATTACTTTCTCGAGCCACATGATGGAACTCGAGCCCCTCGAACCGGGCCAACATTTTTATGACTGCGTTATGATACTCTGCCATCTTCGGATCTTTAGCGTCGAAATCTCCATTTATTTGAGATATTGCAAGGTTTGAGTCCCCACGTACTTCTAGGCATTGTATGCCCATGGAGACAGCCATCCGGAGACCATGCAATAAGGCCACGTATTTGGCTGCGTTATTGGAGTCTGTGTATAGTATTTGGAGAATGTAATGGACGACATCTCCAGTAGGGGACGTTAAAATGATGCCCGCTCCTAACCCTGCCAGCATTTTGGAGCCGTCGAAGTACATGACCCAATTGGAGTATGTGGCGTACTCTTTAGGGAGTTCGGCCTCTGTCCATTCGGCGACGAAGTTGGCCAGTACTTGGGATTTCATAGCTCAACGTGGTTTATATATAATGTCAAATGGGAGGAGCTCACTGGCGCATTTGGCAATCCGGACCGTAGCATCGCGGTTGTTTATAATGTCATTGAGAGGTACTTCGGAGGCCACCGTGAGCGAACACTCCTGGAAGTAGTGATGGAGTTTTCGGGATGCTATGAACACCGAGTATGCTATTTTTTGATAATGAGGGTACCATGATTTGCATGGTGTAAGGACAGTAGATACGTAGTATACTGGCTTCTAGAGCAGGAATTTATGTCCGTCCTGTTCTCGTTCAACGACGAGTACAACGCTCACCACCTGATGTGTTGCCGATATGCATAATAACATCGGTTCTTCAGTGTTTGGTGTGGCCAGGATTGGATTGCTCATGAGAAGGGTTTTTATTTTCTCTAGTCCGGTTGTTGCCGCGTCCATCCACTCGAAGTGGTCGGTTCGCCGTAGAAGGCAACAGAGTGGCAGTGCCTTTTCTCCCAATCTGGAGATAAAGCGTCTTAGAGCTGCTACGCAACCCGCAAGCTTTTGAACTTCTTTAAGGTCTGTTGGCTTAGCTAATTGTGACAAAGCTCGGATTTTGGATGGGTTTGCTTCGATTCCTCTATTGGAAACGATGAAGCCCAGCAGTTTTCCAGCGGGGACACTGAAGACACACTTTTCCGGGTTGAGCTTAGTGTAATACACCCGGAGGTTGTCGAATGTAAGACGTAAGTCGTCTATTAGTGTTTCAACGTGCCTGGTTTTGATGACGACGTCATCTACGTAAGCTTCTACTGTTTTGCCGATCTGTTTCTCCAGGCATGTTTGAATCATGCGCTGGTATGTGGCGCCGGTGTTCTTGAGCCCAAAGGGCATGGTGTTGAAGCAGAATGGCCCATATGGGGTGATGAAGGCTATTGCGGCTTTATCGGACTCCTTCATTTTGATTTGATGGTATCCGGAATATGCATCGAGGAAACACAGTGAGTCGTGTCCTGTGGTGGCATTGATTATTTGACCAATGCGGGGGAGAGGGAAGGGATCCTTAGGGCAAGCCTTATTGAGGTCTTTGAAATCGACGCACAAGCGCCAAGATTTGTCCTTCTTTGGCACCATCACTAGGTTTGCCAGCTAGTCCGGATGTTTGATTTCTCTAATGAATCCAGCCTCGATGAGTTTGGCCGGCTCCTCCCCCATGGCTTGTCGCTTGGGTTCGGAAAAGTGCCACAGGGTTTGCTTAACCGGTTTAAACCCCTTTAATATATTGAGGCTATGTTCGGCTAGCTCGCGTGGGATCCCTGGCATATCTGAAGGGTGCCAGGCGAATATGTCCCAGTTTTCGCACAGGAATTCTCGTTGTGCGGTGTCAACTGTTGGGTTCAGTTGAGCTCTAATACATGTTGTCTTCTTGTGGTCCGTTGGGTGGACCTGGAATTTGACTATTTCTTCTGCTGGTTTGAAGAAGGTGGATTTAGGGCGTTTGTCGAGGATCACGTCGTCCCTGTCCATCGTGGAGTGTAGTGCGGTTAATTCTTCGGCCGCGAGGGCTTCAGATAGCGCCTCCAGGGCCAGGGATGCGGTTTTGTTTTCAGCGCGGAGTGCTATGTCCAGATCACTGACGAGAGTGATTATACAGTTTGGTCCGGGCATTTTGAGCTTCATATACCCATAATGGGGTATGGCCTGGAAGCGTGTAAAAGCATCCCACCCCAAAAGGGCGTGATATCCGCTGTTGAAAGGGGCCACCTGGAGAGTTATTTCTTCGGACTGATAGGATTCCGGTGTGCCGAATACTACGTCAAGTGTGATTTTGTCCGCGCACCGCGCCTCCCGGATGGGAATAATTCCTCGGAAGGTTGTGTTACTTTGCTTGATGCGGCTCCTGTCTATTTCCATTTTATGGAGTATGTCCTCATAAATGAGGTTTAGTCCGCTGCCGCCGTCCATGAGGACCTTGGTAAGTCGAAACCCGTCCACGATGGGACTAAGGACTAACGCGGCTGGCGCTCGTACTGTCTCGTACTTTGGTTCGTCACCGGCGTTGAATGTTATAGCTGTGTCGTTCCACAGGTTTATTGTAGCAACTTGGCAGACTTCGGCGAACTTGCGAAGGGCCCTTTTGTGCTTGTTGGTTGAAGCGAATGTCTCAAAGACCGTCAATACTCTTAAGTTATCATCTTCTGGGGATGCCATTCTGGGTCGTCCTTGATAAGGATGTCCTCGCCGCTCTTGGCTACCTGTCATAGTATCCAACATGCTCTAAGGCTATGGGTTGCCATGGTATCTGGTGTTGTATGTATTTTGCATGGGCCTTCGAGCCATCCCTCCAGAACGGTGCCATGCTGCATAGCGGTTTTGTGTTTCTTGACTATTGGACTGGGCATGCCACGAGGGTGCACCCTTTTCGCCTGTAGGGGGAGTTGAGTTAGGACCGATGGTTCCCAGCGAGCTGCCTGAGTTTTCCAGGCGCTCTCCATCGCGCTATACTTTTGTACGATGGTTGCTAAGTCAGCGAATTTTAGTATGCGGTGGCGATTGATGGCGTTGAGGACTCCTTCGTCTGCGCAATTGTTGCAGAACGCTAATATTGCGTCCTCGTCACGGCAATCTTTTACCTTGTCCTTGACAAGGAGGAATCTGGCCCAGAAGTGGTGGGCCGTTTCCTGAGACAACTATTTTGTGCTCATGAGAGCGTCTATGTCCGGGTGGGTGGGTGGAATTAAATCCGAACCCTGACCTGGCCGATTATCCGGAGTCTGATGACCTTTCGGGCTTAACAGTCTGGGTTCCGGAATATCTTCTGATTGCTTAGGACTGCTGTCCGATGCTATGTTCGGAGGGCTGGTCGCATCCTTTCGCGGGAGAGTATCCGGTTCTTCCTGAATGGCGATCCAAGCATAGTTCGTCTTCGATATAGAAGAAGACTCGCCGTCCTGCTCCACGACCACCGCAATCTGGTGGGTGGCCGGTGGGGCCTTGATTTCTCCTTGATCGGTTTTAGGCCCGATCCGATCGTAGTTTGTGGCGATTCCCAAAGTGGCGATGCGATCTAGGAGTTCATTCAAATACGAAAACTCTGTCAGATCCATCTGCTTGGAGTGCTCGGAGTTAATGCGAAGGGGGTTTTCGATGGCCCGAGAGGTCATCGTCTGCTCAACGGCCGAATGGGCGATCATAGTAAAGCCGCCCAGCAGAGGGTTTGGCGTGGGGCCAGAACTCCCCCGGAGGTGATGTTGTCTTTAAGGACAATGCGAGCCATAGAGCCTTTCATTGACGGCATAGTGGAATTCTCAATGAAAGCACCAATGTCGGTGTCAAAACCGATGGATCTTGGGTAGGGGGTACCAAACAGTGCGTCTAGGATCGATGGTAACAGGAGACAAGGGACACGATGTTTACCCAGGTTCGGGCCCTCTCTATCGAGGTAACACCCTACGTCCTACTTGATTGATCTTGATGAATATGAGTGTTACAAGAGTTGATCTACCACGAGATCGTAATGGCTAAACCCTAGAAGCCTAGCTTGTATGACTATGGTAATGACTCTATCCTTTCCGGACTAACCCCTCTGGTTTATATAGACACCGGGGGGGGTCTAGGGTTACATAGAGTCGGTTACATAAGAAGGAATCTTCATAGTCGGTCGCCAAGCTTGCCTTCCACGCCAAGGAGAGTCCAATCCGGACACAGGTACAGTTGTCGGCCTTCATGTCTTCACAGCCCACTAGTCCGGCCCATGGATAACAGGCCGGACGCCCGAGGACCCGTTAGTCCAGGACTCCCTCACCCCTCTCCTGAGCGAGCCGTCCCACCACCCGAGCCGCCGGCGCATCCACCGCCCGTGCCCGCACTACCCCGCCGCCGCTGCCGACACCGCCGCCAGCGCCGCACCACCCCGTCGCCGCCGCACGCCGCCCCGGTGCCGCGCCGCCTCGTCCCGCTCGCCGGAGTACGCCACCGCCGGTTTCCCCCTGAACTGGTATAAAGCGATTAAAAACCCGTCCATTTTTTAAAATTTCGGTTTAGTTTTATTAGATAGGTTTATTATTTTAGGTTATGTTAAATAGCGAACGTTCACCCGATTAGTTCTGTTAACGAATGAATTCATTTGTTAGTTTCTGTTAGCGAACGTTCATTCGTTATGTTTTTCTTTTTAGTTTAATTTTCAGCTAGGGACCCATGCGTAATTATTTTTATTGCAGATTAGGCCCTGATCTTCAAACCCACACTACTTTTTGCTCGTTTATCCAAATCCAGTGAAACCAACGCCAAAATCTTCATATTTTTCCCCTCTATCCAGATAAACAACTTGAACATGATTTTGAAAATTTAAAATTTGGTTTCAAGCAGATTTGAATTCGAACTTTTTTTATCGTAGTTTGTGTTTCATAACTCCAATTCGATTGATTCTTTTTGCACATCAGAGCTCTTCACTTGAACTTTATGTTTGGGTATTTTTTTTGTTTTACCTTTGCATCTTATGCTTGAGTGCTTATGTATGCTATTGTTTGTTCACGATAGAGTTTCCGGAGTGCAAGGCTTGCTACTACGAATCTCTAGGGTTTTCCGATCGTCAGCAAGGCAAGTAACACTTTGATCATACCCCTTTATTACCCAGTTTTTATGCATTAGTTTTAAAACTCAAACATTGCATGAGTAGAAGTTTGATAACACGTGGGCATTGGGAAGTAGTTGATGAGGTAGGAACCTATTGTCTTTATATTCAAACCCCGGGTATTACTGCGTTATGATTGCACTACTTTGCTATGCTCGTAGACGTGGATTGGTTTGTGAGATTCATGAAAGATGTGAGAGTTATTTATATCTAAGGATTAACTTACGGTGGCAACTTTAATACACATCTGGGTGGATTGGTTGTGGGCACTTGGGGAATCCAGTGTTGTCCAAGGAGATCCCGGGGTACCCGTATGATCCTCCTATATAATGCCACAATGATCAAAGGGATCATAAGATTATTCATGCTAGAAAATTCCGTGTGCAGCCGAAAGCCATTATGGGCTCCGGCATAGTTGAGTAAGTTGTGGGAATCCTTTCCATGATGGGCTACCAGATGTAGGGGATTGTAGGTGTACCGGCCTATCTATCGGTTAAGGGGGCCTCTTCGGAAAGACTGTGTCTCGGTCATCCGTTTCTCAAACATCATGTAGTGCGACAGATACAACGGAGGAGATCGAGTCTTGTGGGGAAAAGTGCGCAAACCTCTACAGAGTGTATAAACTAATCATGGTTAGCCGTGTCCCCGGTTATGGACATTTTGAGTATCTGGTACTTGAATTATTGATTTGATCTCATCACTTTACTTAATGAATTTGTTGGGTTATTAATGTTAATTTGGGATTGAGTTGGGGGTACATTCTCAATAATGTCATCAAACTTTATAGTTGAATCAAATCTATTCCTTTGTTGTAGGGAAAAATTAGCTTTATGCAAATGTTAAACTTAGAGCCTCCACCAGCTAAATATGCATATATAGATCGACATTTTTAGTATTATTCTATGGTGTGAAATTGCCAGTACATTCAATTTACTGACCTACATGGCTGCAACGTCTCATGTTGCAGGATTCCTACGACGAGTAAGTGATACGTTAGGGTTACGATGTCTACACTCAACTTTGTCATTGGTGTTGTTGGGAACTCCACAACCTTATTGATACTTCCGCTATATTGATTGAGGTAATAGTATTTATGTTACTTTATACATGTGATTTACCTCTGTTATAAATCCTCGAGTACTGGGTGTGTCAACATACCGATCCAGGGATGACACTTCAGCACAGAGACTTCGGTCCATTCGGGTCGGGTCGTTACACTTTTCACCCGCATGTCTATAGTCTTCTATTTCAGTTGCCTTTTGGATGTTTGACGTCGCAGACATGTATCCTTCGTAGGCCGACGACAGCCCGTGCACCCTACTCTACGACATCAAGGGACAGAAGGTGGCCGTGGGGAAGGCAATGATCGTGAAGCCGAAGGACCGCATGTTCCACAACCGAGAGATGCCCGATGGCGTCTTCAAAGTTAACGTGGCCAGTGTCTTAGCGGGCTTCAAGGATTTGCCTCCTCCGGTACCAGTCGATGACGACGAGACCCCTAAGATGATTGGCGCATGCAAGAGCTAGTTCTTGCCTTGGCCGAAGTCTCTTCTTCATCTCGAGGCGCCCAGTATCACGCCAACACCACCTTCTCAAGAAGGTATGAACACCACCCCACTGATGTCTACTACACAACCTTCTTCTTGTAGACGTTGTTGGGCCTCCAAGTGCAGAGGTTTGTAGGACAATAGCAAATTTCCCTCAAGTGGATGACCTAAGGTTTATCAATCCTTGGGAGGCGTAGGATGAAGATGGTCTCTCTCAAACAACCCTGCAACCAAATAGCAAAGAGTCTCTTGTGTCCCCAGCACACCCAATACAATGGTAAATTGTATAGGTGCACTAGTTCGGCGAAGAGATGGTGATACAAGTGCAATATGGATGGTAGATATAGGTTTTTGTAATATGAAAATATAAAAACAGCAAGGTAACAAATGATAAAAGTGAGCACAAATGGTATTGCAATGCTTCGAAACAAGGCCTAGGGTTCATACTTTCACTAGTGCAAGTTCACTCAACAAGGATAACATAATTAGATCATATAACTATCCCTCACCATGCAACAAAGAGTCACTCTAAAGAGTGCCCCAAAGTTTCTACCGGAGAGTCTAGATGAAAACGTGTGCCAACCCCTATGCATAGATTCCCAAGGTCACGGAACCCGCAAGTTGATCACCAAAACATACATCAAGTGAATCAATAGAATACCCCATTGTCACCACGGGTATACCACGCAAGACATACATCAAGTGTTCTCAAATCCTTACTGACTCAATCCGATAAGATAACTTCAAAGGGAAAATTCAATTCATCACAAGGATATAGAGGGGGAGAAACATCATAAGATCCAACTAGAGTAGCAAAGCTCGCGTTACATCAAGATCGTGCCAAATCAAGAACACGAGAGAGAGAGAGAGAGATCAAACACATAGCTACTGGTACATACCGTCAGCCCCGAGGATGAACGACTGCCTCCTCATCATGGAGAGCGCCGGGATGACAAAGATGGCCACCGGTGATGATTCCCCCTCCGGCAGGGTGCCAAAACAGGGTCCCGGTTGGTTTTTGTGGCTACAAAGGCTTGCGGCGGCGGAACTCCTGATCTAGGTTTTTTTGGGGGGGGTTCTGTATTTATAGGAATTTTGTCGTCAGTCTCACGCCAGGAGGGTCTTCGAGTCATCCACGAGGCAGGGGGAGCGCCCAGGGGGGTAGGGCATGCCCTCCACCCTCGTGGATGGCTCGGGACTCTTCTGGCCCAACTATTTTACTCCGTGGGCTTATTTTGGTCCATAAAAAATCATCAAAAATTGGCACGTTAATAGGACTACGTTTGGTATTCCTTTTCTGTAAAACTCAAAAGCAAGGAAAAACAGAAACTAGCACTAGGCTCTAGGTTAATAGGTTAGTCCCAAAAATCATATAAAATAACATATAAATGCATATAAAACTTCCTAGATGGATAATATAATAGCATGGAACAATCAAAAATTATAGATACGTTGGAGACATATCACACACCTACTAAATTACCTGCACCTCCCGTGGCGGGTGATAGCGGACGACGCGAGGGAGAGCCTCCATTAGTGCCAGATGATGTCGCCCCCGTTGTTGAAGAAGCAAATGCTGATGATGACATGGAGGATGATGATGATGACCCAGACAAGTATTTCAATAACGCCTATGATGATGGAGGATTGATGGCTCAGGACGACGAAGACTCGGGCTATGAGCGTGGAGATGATGACTTGATGCTGCCTGATTTGCCGGAGCTGGAACGTCCTAAGGTGGAATGCAAAAAGTCTCTCTTCAAGCGATCCTCGCAGGAGATGCCTCCAGATGCCGCCTGTACCCAGCAACCCCCCGAGGGCCGTCCACTGATTAGCCCGACGACACTGGGGGTGGTGGTTAGGGAAGGTATTGTGGGCTCACTACCACCACCCTCCAAGAAGCAAAGGAGGAGACCGGAAAGGAAAGGCCCTAAAGGTACCAGAGCTGCTTCAAGCAGCTAGCCGCCTTTGAAGCCCTGGGTGGTAGACAAAATACCTGTCAAAGGTGCGAAGCGTTTCCATGTCGCCGGCGAACCGATCCTACCCGCGAAAGCGCTAGAGCACATACTAAACAATGATCCAAAGAGACTCCATGAAGATGTGCTGGCCAAAGAGAAAAGCCTTCTCATCTTGGAAAAACCAGGATACCCGCTTTACGCGGCTCAGGTGCCGGGTGGGAAGTTGTACGTCGGGAGATGGACCACGAATAAGTTCATCCTGTGATTTTTCTACATCTACAACATGTTCCACATGACCAAGCTGGATTTCCAGTTCATCTGCATGTATGCACTGTATCTCAACTACTTCATCAGGATGGAGAACATACAATATATCTGCGTCGCAAACCCGTTCTATATGCACGAGAGCTTCTTGGCAGTTTGCAAAGAGCATCATGATTATGCGAGCAAGTACCTCGGCGACTTCATGATCGCTAATAAGGACAAGGAAGCGATTCTCTTGTCTTACCATCCCACGTAAGTCATCCACACATATCCTTTCGTAAGTGTTAATCATTCATTTGGAAGCATGGAGGCTAATTTGAGGTGTACTTAAT
>NC_041382.1:587212597-587258079 GCF_002162155.2 Triticum dicoccoides | reverse complement strand
TACTTGGACTCATCGAACAACCTCAGGAAAAAGGATTACAAGCACATAAAGAGTGTTCTCGATAGTGTCAAGGATAACCTTCAGCCTGTCTGGTGGATATATCAAGGTGAAAAAGTACAGGAATCGCGGGCTGGGTTTGAGTCATAAGACCGACTTCTGCTGCATCCAGCAACCACACACCAGTATGGCTAATGGATTCTACCTCATGCATCACCTGCTCAAGTAAAGAAGGGATAATCAACGTCTTCGCATGTCAGGTACTACCAACGACGCCGAGATTGTCAGCTGGGCCACAAGCATAGGAAAGACACCGGATCATCGAATCAAAGCCGAGTTTTATCACGTACAGTGTGAACTTGCCCAAGTGATCATGAAGCAGGTCCTCGAACCAACAGGGATGTTCTACCATGGGCCAATCACGCGGGAAGATGTCCGAGAAGTGCTACTCGCTCAGCATCTAGACCTAAAGCCTTTCAAGAAGCTCGGGTGCTTCCCCCCCGACTATGAAGATTGGACCGCCGACATGGAGGACTGATTGTCTATGACAAATTGTCACTACTGTCTTTCTATGGCAAAACTTTGAATTTATGCACGGCGAAACTATGTGATGTAACTAAACTGTGGTCCTAAACTAGCGTAGATCGCTCTAGTTAATTAGTTTCGGTATGAGGAACTTCATCATTTATGTTCACTATTGATTGCTTGTATTTTGCTAATTATGCCTCTTTGTTTTCTTAAGTATATTATGTTGCATATTATCGTTCAATTCATCAACTCACGATGCAGGTACATAGATCAGAGATGGCAAAGGGCTACTACGCCGTGTACGTTGGGAGGGTTCCAGGAGTCTACGGCCACTGGCCAGCCGCTCAGACCCAGGTGCACAGGTACCCGGGTGCTAGCCACATATGGTTCGATAGTAGAGCCGAAGTGGAAGGTACTTACTTGAGGTGGACACTCCAGCATGAGCAGGGGCGGGACCGCTGGTACTACATAGTCACGCTCTTGCTCATGCTGGTCGCTCTTCTCTTCTACATCATGGTTTAGATAGAGATGATGAAACTTGTGTGTGTGCCATGACCATGCAGTTGCACTTATTCGAGACATGACATGATCGCACTTGTGTATCACTATTTTTGAGATGTGATGCTATTTGTGTTGAATGATGAAGAAGAAGATGATGATGATGGTATGACGAGACTACTGTATGTCTATGATATTATGACAATAGTGCATGTTTAGTATGATCTGATGAAACTACTATATATAGCATGTATAAATACATCACAAATATGTAGAGGGGGTGTAAATCTGTGAAAGCAGGAATAGTTGCAGTAGCGCTGGAAAGCATCTACTAGCGGCGTTGGATTAGCAATAGTGCTTCATTTGTACAAGCGCTACAGTTAAGTTGTAGCAGTAGCGCTGGTCAGGGTAGCGCTATTGCTAACCATACTTACCAATTGTGCTTCCCATACCAGCACTACTGCTACAACTTAGTTGTAGCGCGGTAGCTGTAGCGTTGGACCCGGCACTACTGCTATGCATATTTCAAGCGCTACCACTAGGATTTTCCCTAGTAGTGGCAGGCTATCTACTAGCAATAGCATCACTGCTATCAAGCGCACAAAGTACATGGTTGCGTGTTCAACGTCCTCGACCTTGTTCTCCATCTAATACAAGATAGGAAGGGATTGCACAAACTTTCGCCACCATGGGATAGAACCTTCATCATTGACAAAGCGATGCACGACGGAGCATGTCAGATTCTGGATGCAGAATCTGGCGTCCTTGAGCCGAACTCCTAGAACATTGCCCTGCTATGCCACTTTTACGCTTAAGCTCTTTAGTTTTTTTAGTTTAAAATATTGTTTAGCTCGATCTGGACATTTTTGTATGAATTAAACAAAGATTATCTATGCCATGTCGAGGTATCTTATACGCTTTTGTGCCTTTATTTAATTTTGATTGTGCTTGATAATTTACCCAGTCTGGTGTTCTGGCTGTTAGATTTTGTTCCCCTAGACCGTACTTGGGGCATGTTATAACCATTATTCAATTTGTGCTACTAGCTGGACTAAGTATTTTCTTGCCTAGTTGTTTGCCGGTTTTCGATCAAGTGATTTTCGACTTGTGTCTTGGCCAAGCTGGGTCGCCCTGCTCCATCGTTCGTCCATAGACTGCTAGTTCGACTATGTTCACAATGGGGTGCTCCTTTGTTGTAGTCGCATTTCTCCTAGTCGGTAGTCGAGGAGTTCAAGTCAAAGGCTAGCCGACACAATACAGAAAACTCATAAGCAGATTTTTTAAGGCACAACGGAAGCACAAATTGATATTAAGACAAAGTAACTTGGCAAAACACTTGACTTAACTCATCCTTAATGTTTTTACATTTCCAACTATGCATACAGAGATTGATGTACATCTAATCTACTCAACGAAATACTCTAGGTGACAGTCTTCCTCGATGGTCCTGGTGAACTCCAAGACGACATCGAAGAAGGACTTTGGCTTCACCTCCAGCCCATTAGCACCTATCAGGTTGGTTGCGATGATGGGGTGATGACCCACAAGTATAGGGGATCAATGGTAGCTCTTTTTGATAAGTAAGAGTGTCGAACCCAACAAGGAGCAGAAGGAAATGGCAAGTGGTTTTCAGCAAGGAAATGTCTGCAAATGTTGAAATTGTAAGTAGCAAAGTAGTTTGATAGCAAGATAATTTGTAACGAGCAAGTAACGATAGTAGTAACAAAAGTGCAGCAAGTTAGCCCAATCCTTTTGAGGCAAAGGACAGGCCAAAACGATTTCTTATGATAAGCAAAGCATTCTTGAGGGTACGCGGGAATTTCATCTAGTCACTTTCATCATGTTGGTTTAATTCATGTTTGGTACTTTGATAATTTGATATGTGGGTGGACCGGTGCTTAGGTGATGTTCTTACTTGAACAAACCTCCTACTTATGATTAACCCTCCCGCAAGCATCTTCAACTATGAGAAAAGTATTAAGAATAAATTCTAACCATAGCATTAAACTTTTGGATCCAATCGGTCCCTTACGGAATAGCGCATAAACTGGGGTTTAAGCTTTTGTCACTCTCGCAACCCATCACATAATTGCTACTCCACAATGCATTCACTTAGGCCCAAAATATAGTGAAGTGTCACGTAGTCGATGTTCACATGACACCACTAAGGGAATCAGAACACACATACTATGAAAATATCGAACACATATCAAATTCACATGATTACTTGCAACATGATTTCTTCCGTGACCTCCAGAACAAAGGTAACTACTCACAAATGATAAACATGCTCATGATCAGAGGAGTATTAATTAGCATAATGGATCTGAACATATAATCCTCCACCAAATAAACCATATAGTAATCAACTACACGATGTAATCAACACTACTAGTCACCCACAAGTACCAATCTATAGTTCCGGTAACAAGATTGAACACAAGTGATGAACTAGGGTTTGAGAGGAGATGGTGATGTTGAATATGTTGATGGAGATTACCCTCCCCAAGATGGGAGAGTTGTTGGTGATGATGATGACGATGATTTCCCCCTCCGGGAGGGAAGTTCCCTTGGCGGAATCGCTCTGCCGGAGGGCAAAAGTGTTCCTGCCCAAGTTCCACCTTGAGACGGCGGCGCTCCGTCCTGAAAGTCCTCCTCTTATTTTTTGTAGGTCAAAATGACTTATATACCAAAAGATGGGCACCGGAGGTGGGCCGAGGAGAGCACAACCCACCAGGGCGCGCCCAGGTGGGTTGTGCCCACCTGGCGGACCCCCTCTGGTAGTAATTTGCTCCAATAATTCTTAAATATTCCATAAAATATCTTCGTGAAGTTTCAGCTTGTTTGGAGTTGTGCAGAATAGGTGGCCTGACGTAGCTTTTCCAGGTCCAGATTTTCAGCTGCCGAAATTCTCCCCCTTTGTGTATACCTTGCATATTATGAGAGAAAAGGCATTAGAATTACCTCAAAAAGCATTATTGTGGATAAAAACATTATAAATAACAGTAAGAAAACATGATGCAAAATGGATGTATCAACTCCCCCAAGCTTAGACCTCGCTTGTCCTCAAGCGAAAACCGAAATCGAAAAAGATGTCCACATGCTTTGAGAGAGAGGTGTCAATAAAAACAAAATACGGACATAGAAGCATCATATTGATTATTATAATAGCAACAAATTTAAACATAGGACTTTTATTATAAAACTTTTATCATATACTTCTCATGAATAAGTAATAGTTCATCACACAATCAAAGTATAAAGAAGAAACTCTATTAGAAACCAACAAACTATGTTCTCAGTCAACTTGCAACTACAATTCATCATCTTTTCAGGAAGGGTTGATGACCTACAAGTATAGGGGATCTATCATAGTCCTTTTGATAAGTAAGAGTGTCGAACCCAACGAGGAGCAGAAGGAAATGATAAGCAGTTCTCAGTAAGGTATTCTCTGCAAGCACTGAAATTATCGGTAACAGATAGTTTTGTGATAAGGTAATTGGTAACGGGTAACAAGTAATAAAAGTAAATAAGGTGCAGCAAGATGGCCCAATCCTTTTTATAGAAAAGGACAAGCCTGGAAAAACTCTTATATATGGAAAAGCGCTCCCGAGGACACATGGGAATTATCGTCAAGCTAGTTTTCATCACGCTCATATGATTCACGTTCGGTACTTTGATAATTTGAATGCGGGTGGACCGGTGCTTGGGTACTACCCTTACTTGGACAAGCATCCCACTTATGATTAACCCTCTTGCAAGCATCCACAACTACAAAAGAAGTATTAAGGTAAACCAAACCATAGCATGAAACATATGGATCCAAATCAGCCCCTTACAAAGCAACGCATGAACTAGGGTTTAAGCTTCTGTCACTCTAGCAACCCGTCATCTACTTATTACTTCCCAATGCCTTCCCCTAGGCCGAAACAATGGTGAAGTGTCATGTAGTCGACGTTCACATGACACCACTAGAGGAAAGACAACATACAACTCATCAAAATATCGAACGAATACCAAATTCACATGATTACTTATAGCAAGACTTCTCACATGTCCTCAGGAACAAACGTAACTACTCACAACCATATTCATGTTGAGATTCATAGGGGTATTAATATGCATAAAGATCTGAACATATGATCTTCCACCAAGTAAACCAACTAGCATCAACTACAAGGAGTATTCAACACTGCTAGCAACCCACAGGTACCAGTCTGAGGTTTTGAGACAAAGATTGGATACAAGAGATGAACTAGGGTTTGGGATGAGATGATGCTGGTGAAGATGTTGACGGAGATTGACCCCCTCCCGATGAGAGGATCGATGGTGATGATTTCCCCCTCCCGGAGGGATGTTTCCCCGGCAAAACAGCTCTGACCTTCTAACTTGGATAAAATGTAAATACAAGGATAGCCTTATAACTTGGATCTCTAACCTTCCTTAGGTAGTGTTTTTCTTTGCCCTGCTTGGGTTGTAACTTTGTAAGTATTTCTGTCTTCCTCTTTTCTCTTCTTCTATGGACTTGTAATAGGACTTTGTTCTTTGTTGTTTTCAATAAAGAGCTGTGAGGCTGTTGCCTTGCAGTACATATTCAAAAAAAACAGCTCTGCTGGAGCCCTAGATTGGTTCCGCCAAGGTTCCGCCTCGTGGCGGTGGAGTTTCATCCCGAGAGCTTGCTTATGATTTTTTCCAGGGTGAAAGACTTCATATAGCCAATGGTGGCACCGGTGGCCAGCCAGGGGACCACCAGATAGGGGGCGCACCCACGGGGTAGGGCGCGCCCCCACCCTCGTGGATGGTGGGTGGCCCCCTCTGGTCCTTCTTCGCCCAATATTTTTTATATATTCTAAAAATGACTCCCGTGGAGTTTCAGGACTTTTGGAGTTGTTAGAATAGGTCTATAATATTTGCTCCTTTTCCAGCCTAGAATTCCAGCTGTCGTCATTCTCCTTCTTTGTGTAAACATTGTAAATTGAGAGAGAATAGGTATAAGTATTGTGACATAATGTGTAATAACAGCCCATAATGCAATAAATATCGATATAAAAGCATGATGCAAAATGGACGTATCAACTCCCCCAAGCTTAGACCTCGCTTGTCCTCAAGCGGAAGCCGATATCGAAAAATATGTCCACATGTTTAGAGATAGAGGTGTCGATAAAATAAAATACGGACATGAGGGCATCATGATCATTCTTATAATAGCAACATAAATATATATTGTCATATGATTTCTTATGCTAAAGTAACAATTCATTCACAATTTCAAGTATGAATCAGAAACTTCATTGAAAACTAACAAACTATAATCTCAGTCATTGAAGCAATTGCAATTTATCATAACATAGGAAAGAGTCAATATAAGAGCTTTTCAGAAATTCCACATACTCAACTATCATTTAGTCTTTCGCAATTGCTAACACTCATGCAATATTTAAGGGTATGCAGTTTAAATCGGACACAGAGAAAGATAGGGGCTTATAGTTTTGCCTCCCAGCCTTTACCTCAAGGGTAATGTCAACAATAATAGTTCTTGAAAACTCACATCCAATTAGCTATATATATTAGGATCTTTCCAACACACAGTGCTTGCCAAAGGATAAAATGTAAAAAGGAAAGGTGAAGATCACCATGACTCTTGTATGAAGTATAAGACAAGAATAAAAGATAGGCCCTTCGCAGAGGGAAGCAGAGGTTGTCATGTGTTTTTATGGTTGGATGCACGGAATCTTAATGTAAAAGAATGTCACTTTATATTTCCACTTGTGATATGGACCTTTATTATGCAGTCTGTCGCTTTTATTTCTTCCACATCACAAGATCGTTTAAAGCTTATTTTCTCCACACTAATAAAACATACATATTTAGAGAGCAATTTTTATTAGTTGCAACAATGACAACTTACTTGAAGGATCTTACTCAATCCATAGGTAGATATGATTGACCCTCATGGCAAAACTGAGTTTTAAGGATATTTGGAAGCACAAGTAGTATCTCTACTTGGTGCAAAGAATTTGGCTAGCATGAGGGGGAAAGGCAAGCTCAACATGTTGGATGATCCATGACAATATAATTTATTTCAGATGTAAGAAAACATAACCCATTACGTTGTCTTCCTTGTCCAACATCAACTTTTTAGCATGTCATATTTTAATGAGTTCTCACAATCATAAAAGATGGCCAAGATAGTATATTTATGTGTGAAAACCTCTCTTTATTTATTACTTCCTATTAATCGCAACGATGACCAAAACTATGTTTGTAAAGTCTCAACAACTTTTATTCAGCATACTCTTTATATGTGAAGTCATTACTCTCCATAAGATCCATATGATCTCTTTATTTCTTTTTATTCTTCCTTTTATTCCCTCGAGATCGTAGCAAGATAACCAAGCCCTCGACTCAAAACAGATTTTTATTATATATAGCTCACGGACTCTATTACATAGATAAGGATCAACACAAAACTCAAAACTAAATCATACTAAAGCTTTATTCTACTAGATCAAGATATACCCAAAAGGATCAAACTAAGAAAAAGGTAAAGATAAAGGTGTGATGGTGATACGATACCGGGGCACTCCCCCAAGCTTGGCAGTTGCCAAGGGGAGTGCCCATACCCGATACTAACTGCTCCTTTGGTGGTAGTGATGATGGAGTTGTTGATGATGTAGGCTTGTCGTCCATTTTCCAAGGCATAGGCTCACCATCATAGAAGGATGATTGAGTCTCCGGGATCCTCGAATCTGTAGCCAAACTCATCCTCTTGATTCTATATTCATAGTCGCAGTTTTGGTTTTGCAGGTCATAGATCTGGGCTTGGAGGTGCTCGATTTTCTCGTGAAGCTTGAAGATGGTCTCCCCAAATGTCCTTGGCATCCAAGTTGTGCCTATTGGTGAACTCCACGATCATCATGTGGTTGGCATCGAGTCCGCGTTCCACCATCCCCTGGCACTAGAAAACTTGTTGCTCCATTTCGAGTCTTGTCTCCACGCTTCCGGCCCTCCTTGGTCCATCAACATCGCGGATGTGCAGCACCCCCTCACGCAACTCAATGGTTTGAGGATGTTGCAGCACCTCCGCGAGGTAGGGGTTGATGAACCTCTCGAAAAACTTGTCCTTGGGGGCGCTTGAAGACGTCATGGCAATCTAGATCTGTCAAAAAGATAACTCGAAACAAAGACAGGAGATATTTGCATGGTACGGTGGTCAAAACCTTCGGGAGATTATATAATGAATTTGTACCAACCAAAAGAAGTATCTTGCAAGAAAACGGAGTCCGGAGGGCACACGAGGTGCCCACGAGGCAAGGGGCGCGCCCAGGGGGTAGGGCGCGCCCTCCACCCTCGTGGACGCCTCGTGTCCTTTCCGGACTGCTTCTTATTTTCCTATTTTCTTAAATATTCCAAAATGGAGAGAAATTGCTATTAGAACTGTTTTGAAGTCGGTTTACTGACTGTACCACATACCTCTTCCTTTTCGGAGGCTAAAACATTCTGGAAGGTGTCCCTTATATACTCCTCCGGGGTTACGGTTTCAATAACATTAGTTTCAACATTTATATGATTACCTAAGATATAATGTTTATTTCTTTGACCGTTCACCACCCTCGGATTTGTGCCTTCGAAGTTGTTGATTTTTATGGCACCGGAACGATAGACCTCCTCGATAACATAAGGACCTTCCCATTTAGAGCGGAGTTTTCCTGCAAAAAATCTTAAACGAGAGTTGTATAGCAATACATAATCACCTACATTAAACTCACGTTTTTGTATCCTTTTGTCATGCCATCTTTTAACTTTTTCTTTAAACAATTTGGCATTCTCATAAGCCTGGGTTCTCCATTCATCAAGTGAGCTAATGTCAAATAGTCTCTTCTCATCGGCAAGTTTGAAATCATAATTGAGCTCTTTAATGGCCCAATATGCCTTATGTTCTAGTTCGAGAGGTAAGTGACATGATTTTTGAAAGTGCAACTATCCCTGGGTGGTTTTGGTAATTCCTAACAACATATAGCTCATTGAGCTAATGCTATTTGAAGATAAATATTTCAGGATAGCTCAATGATTGGCATGGCATGGATTAGAAAGTGGACCCCTCAAAATGCTAAGGACAAAAGATTGGCTCAAGCTCAAAGCACAAGACTCTATATTTTACATTTAGTGATCCAAGATCACATTGAGTCCATAGGAAAAGCCAATACTATTAAAAGGGGATGAGGTGTTGCTTAATGAGTTACTTGCTCAAAATCCTCAAGTACTTTCTCATATCCACATATGTCCCAAACCAAAAGTCAAGCTCAGCCCCACCGAAATCTTCTATCCGGCACCACCGAGTTCACTTAACATAGCCACTGCCAGAAACCCTAGTCACTTCGGTCCCACCGAGTTGACATGTCGGTGATAACCCACAAGTATAAGGGATCGCAACAGCTTCAGAGGGTAGAGTATTCAACCCAAATTTATTGATTCGACACAAGGGGAGCCAAAGAATATTCTCAAGTATTACCAGCTGAGTTGTCAATTCAACCACACCTGGAAACTTAGTATCTGCAGCAAAGTGTTTAGTAGCAAAGTAATATGATAGTGATGGTAACGGTAATAAAAGAGTAATGAAAGCAAAGTAATGTTTTTGGTATTTTGTAGTGATTGTAACAATAGCAATGGGAAAGTAAATAAGCGTAAACCAGTATATGGAAAGCTCGTAGGCATTGGATCAATGATGGATAATTATGTTGGATGCGGTTCATCATGTAACAGTCATAACATAGGGTGACACAAAACTAGCTCCAATTCGTCAATGTAATGTAGGCATGTATTCTGAATATAGTCATACGTGCTTATGGGAAAAGAACTTGCATGACATCTTTTGTCCTACCCTCCCGTGGCAAAGGGGTCCTAATGGAAACTAAGGGATATTAAGGCCTCCTTTTAATAGAGAATCGGAACAAAGCATTAGCACATAGTGAATACATGAACTCCTCACACTACGGTCATCACCGGTAAGTATCCCGATTATTGTCACTTCGGGGTTAACGGATCATAACACATAATAGGTGACTATAGACTTGTAAGATAGGATCAAGAACACTCATATATTGATGAAAACATAATAGGTTCAGATCTGAAATCATGGCACTCGGGCCCTAGTGACAAGCATTAAGCATAGCAAAGTCATAGCAACATCAATCTCAGAACATAGTGGATACTAGGGATCAAACTCTAACAAAACTAACTCGATTACATGGTGAATCTCATCCAACCCATCACTGTCCAGCAAGCCTACGATGGAATTACTCACGCACGGCGGTGAGCATCATGAAATTGGTGATGGAGGATGGTTGATGATGACGACGGCGACGAATCCCCCTCTCCGGAGCCCCGAACAGACTCCAGATCAGCCCTCCCGAGAGGTTTTAGGGCTTGGCGGCGGCTCCGTATCGTAAAACGTGATGATTTCTTCTCTCCTATTTTTTTTCTCCCCGAAAGAAGTTATATAGAGTTGGAGTTGGAGTCGGGGGGTCTCTAGGGGGCCCACGAGGTAGGGGGCGCGCCCTAGGGGGCGCCCCGCACCCTCGTGAGAAGGGTGTGGGCCCCCTGGTCTTCATCTTTGGCGAGGATTTTTTATTGTTTATTGTAAGATATCCCGTGGAGTTTCAGGTCATTCTGAGAACTTTTGTTTTCTGCACATAAACAACATCATGGCAATTCTGCTAAAAATAGCGTCAATCAGGGTTAGTTCCATTCAAATCATACAAGTTAGAGTCCAAAAAAAGGGCAAAAGTGTTTGGAAAAGTAGATACGTTGGAGAAGTATCAACTCCCCCAAGCTTAAACCCTTGCTTGTCCTCAAGCAATTCAGTTGACAAACTGAAAGAAATAAACAAAAACTTTTACAAACTCTGTTTGCTCTTGTTGTTGTAAATATGTCAAGCTAGCATTCAAGTTTTCAGCAAAGATTATAACTAACCACATTTGCAATAATTCTTAGGTCTCATGATTACTCATATCAATAACATAATCAACTAGCAAGCCATAATAATAAATCTCGGATGACAACACTTTCTCAAAACAATCATAATATGATATAACAAGATGGTACCTCGCTAGCCCTTTCTGAGACCGCAAAACATAAATGCAGAGCACCTTTAAAGATCAAGGACTGACTAGACATTGTAATTCATGGTAAAAGAGATCCAATCATAGTCACACCCAATATAAATTAATAGTAATGAATGCAAATGACAGCAGCGCTCTCCAGCTAGTGCTTTTTAATAAGAGGGTAATGATTAAACGTAAAGGTAAATAGGTAGGCCCTTCATAGAGGGAAGCAGGTATTTGTAGAGGTGCCAGAGCTTGGTTTAAAAATAGAGGTGAATAATATTTTGAGCGGTATACTTTCATTGTCAACATAACAACCAAGAGATGGGGATATCTTCCATGCTACACACATTATAGGCGGTTCCCAAATAGGATGGTAAAGTTCATACTCCCCCTCCACCAACAAACATCAATCCATGGCTTGCTCAAAACAACGAGTGCCTCCAACATACATCAGGTCCCAAGGGGAGTTTTGTTTGCAATTATTTTGATTTAGTTTGCATAAAGCATGGGACTGGGCATCCCGATGACCGGCCCTTTATCTCGTGAATGAGGAGCGAAGTCCACTCCTCTTGAGAATAACCCACCTAACATGGAAGATACAGACAGCCCTAGTTGATACATGAGCTATTCGAGCATACAAAACAGGATGATTATTTGAAGGTTTAGAGTTTGGCACATACAAATTTACTTGGAACGGCAGGTAGATACCGCATATAGGAAGGTATAGTGGACTCATGTGGAATAACTTTGGGGTTTGAGGAGTTTGGATGCACAAGCAGTATTCTCACTTAGTGCAGGTGAAGGCTAGCAAAAGACTTGGAAGCGACCAACTAGAGAGCGACAACAGCCATGTACATGCATTAAAATTAATAAAAATTGGATGCAAGCATGAGTAGGATATAATCCACCATGAACATAAATATCGTGAAGGCTATGTTGATTTGTTTCAACTACATGCGTGAACATGTGCTAAGTCAAGTCACTTAAATCATTCAGAGGAGGATACCACCCTATCATACCACATCATAACCATTTTAATAACATGTTGGCACGCAAGGTAAACCATTATAACTCATAGCTAATCAAGCATGGCATAAGCAACTATGATCTCTATTATTATTCATAACAAGCTGAATCAAGAACGATGAACTCATCATATTTACAAAAACAAAAGAGGTCGAGTTCATACCAGCTTTTCTCATCTCAGTCAGTCCATCATATATCATCATAATTGCCTTTCACTTGCACGACCGAACGATGTGAATAATAATAAGAGTGCACGTGCATTGGATTAAGCTGGAATCTGCGAGCATTCAATAAACAGGAGAAGACAAGGCAATATGGGCTCTTTTGTCAGATAAATAATAGTGCATATAAGAGCCACTTCAACAATTTAATCAAGGTCTTCTCCCACTGACCCCCAAAGAAAAGAAAAGAAATAAAACTATTTACACGGGAAAGCTCCCAACAAGCAAAAGAAGAACAGGAAATATTTTTGGGTTTTCTTTTTAGTTACTACTACAGCATGGAAAGTAAATTAATTAAAAGCTACAACTAATTTTTTTGGTTTTTTCTTAAGGTTTATCAAACACACAAGGAGAAAGAATCAAAGAAAATAAACTAGCATGGATGATACAATGAAAAAGTGTGAGCACCGACATCTGGCAATGAGTGTGTGTGAACATAAATGTAATGTCGATGAGAAATACGTACTCCTCCAAGCTTAGGCTTTTGGCCTAAGTTGGTCTATGGCCACGACTAGCCTGGCTGATATCCATAATAATAGTTGTTGGGGTCGTACTGTGATGAGGAAGAAGAAGGCTCGGATTGCCATTGGTTGGCAATCATCTCCGGATCCCACTGATAGTTAGACTGTCGTGAAGGATCAAATTGTGGTTTCGGTTCTGGCTCCTCGGCTGGTGTAGGGTTCCGGTAGGCATGGATAGCCGTCAACGGAACAAGGTACTTGCCTACACTCAAATCAAACAAAGCAGGAGCAGGCAAGGTAATAGTCTCAGGATGATGTTTATTAAAGAACAATTGATATTTAAGCTCTCCTGCCCTATTCTTAACAATAAAATCATGTGCCACCAGACTTTTATAATCTAAATAAACATGAGGCAGCACTTTTTCCTCCTTCTCAGCATGCCTAATAGGTATGTTAAAATGTGCAGCTAGGCGTGTGGCATAGACGCCTCCAAAGATGGGATCCTTAGTACGGTTCATACTTAATCGTCTAGCAATAATGCCGCCCATACTAAAAGTGTTATCACTGTATAAACCTTGGAGCAAAAATAATAATAATAGGGATACTAAGGTTTCCATAGTTTTCGCGACCAATTAAGCAACGACTAGAAAATAATGCAAAGTAACGTAAGACAGGAAAGTGTATGCTAGTGATTCGTGCATCGGAAACCTTCCTAGTTTCCCCTACAGTGATAGTATTAATAAATCCCTCCACATCATCATGATGTGGTTCTTCTGTCTTGCCCCCAAAAGGTACTAAACAAATCCGACAAAAATCATAAAGTGACATCTCCTTATGCTCATCATATAAATGAAACTCCACCCTAGGTGGCGAGTTCCTAGAATGGAAATGAAAGTTTTGCACATAGGTATTTGTGAGTAAGAGATACTGATCGCATTGGTCATGGAGGAAAGCAGTGAGGCCTGCATTATGAGCCAACTCATGAAAATCTTCATAAATCCCGGCTGCTCTCAAGAAATCTTCATAAATCCCGGCTGCATTATGGTCGTGGAGGAAAGTAGAAGGCCATTCACACGCCCAAACCTCCGTGGTGCACGGCAAATTATACTTAGGCTTCAGTGCCTTTTCCTTCGAGCTTTGGCTCGATGAGCCCCTCAATAATCTCCTCATCATTTTCTGAAAAATTCTGAAATTTTTAGTAACTTCAAAACAAAAGTAAACAAATTCAATAATATTGATAGCAACTACTCCTACAAGTGCCTAGGGCCTATATCATGCATCAAAACTACTTTTGACCATATAAATTTGACATGCAAGCTCAAGAACAGGGTCACCTAAGCAACACAAATTTGCAATGAATAAAGCACTAGAACAAAAACTAATTGGACCAATGGAGGAGTCACATACCAAGGTACAATCTCCCCAAGCAGTTTTGTGAGAGGTGCTTTGAGCAAGGAGAGCGAAAATGGCAGCAAAACGAGCTTGGACTCGGGTTTGAGTTGGTTTTTCGTGTTTGGGGGAGGAAGATGAAGTGTGTGGCTGAAAGAATAAGTGGAGGAGGGCCACTATGGGCCCACGAGGCAGGGGGGCGCGCCCTAGGGGGGTGGGCGCGCCCTCCACCCTCGTGGCAAGGTGGTCCCCCCCCCGGTGTGTTCTTTGTTCCATAAATCCTCAAATATTCTATAAAAAATCATATTTAATTTTCAGGGCATTTGGAGAACTTTTATTTTCGAGGTATTTTTATATTGCACGGATAATCAGATAACAGACAGAAAATTATTTATTTTTACTTTATTTCAACTAAATAACAGAAGGTATAGAAAGGTTACACAGAGTTGTGCTTCTAGTTTCATCCATCTCATGCTCATCAAAAGGAATCCACTAACAAGGTTGATCAAGCCTTGTTAACAAACCCATTCCGATTAACATGAAACCGGAGAAATTTCGAATAACACTAGGTTACCTCAATAGGGATATGCACATCCCCAATAATTAGTATATCATATTTCTTCTTGACAGTAGGAAGAGGAAATTCAAAACCTCCAAATATAAACGATGTAATTTTTCCGATAGAATTGATACTATGAACTTGAGGTTGTTTCCTCGGAAAGTGTACCGTATGCTCATTACCATTAACATGAAAAGTGGCATTGCCTTTGTTGCAATCATTAACAGCACCTGCAGTATTAAGAAAAGGTCTTCCAAGAATAACAGACATATTATCGTCCTCGGGAATATCAAGAATAACAAAGTTCGTTAAAATAGTAACGATTGCAACTACAACAAGCACATCCTCACAAATACTGACAGGTATAGCAGTTGATTTATCAGCCATTTGCAAAGATATTTCAATAGGTGTCAACTTATTCAAATCAAGTCTACGATATAAAGAGAGAGGCATAACACTAACACCGGCTCCAAGATCACATAAAGCAGTTTTAACATAGTTTATTTTAATGGAGCATGGTATAGAACGTACTCGTGGATCCCCAAGTTTCTTTGGTATTCCACCCTTAAAAGTATAATTAGCAAGCATGGTGGAAATTTCAGCTTCATGTATCTTTCTTTTATTTGTAATAATATCTTTCATGTACTTAGCATAAGGATTTGTTTTGAGTATATCAGTCAATCGCATACACAAAAATATAGGTCTAATCATTTCAGCAAAGCACTCAAAATCCTCATCATCCTTTTTCTTGGATGGTTTGGGAGGAAAAGGCATGGGTTTCTGAACCCAAGGTTCTCTTTCTTTACCATGTTTCCTAGCAACAAAGTCTTTCTTATCATAACGTTGATTCTTTGATTGTGGGTTATCAAGATCAACAACAGGTTCAGTTTCTATATCATTATCATTACTAGGTTGAGCATTAATATGAACATCATCATTAACATTTTCATTGGGTTCATGTTCATTACCATATTGTGTTTCAGCATCAGACATAGAGATATCATTTGGATTTTCAGGTGGTTCAGCAATAGGTTCACTAGAAGTTTGCACAGTTCTATCATTTTTCTTTTTCTTCTTTTTAGAAGAACTAGGTGCATCAATTTTATTTCTCTAAGAATCTTGCTCAATTCTCATAGGGTGGCCTTCGGGATACAAAGGTTTGATACGTCTCCGTCGTATCTATAATTTTTGATTGTTCCATGCCAATACTATTCAACTTTCATATACTTTTTGGCAACTTTTTATATTATTTTTGGGACTAACATATTGATCCAGTGCCCAGTGCCAGTTCCTGTCTGTTGCATGTTTTTGGTTTCGCAGAATATCCATATAAAACGGAGTCCAAACGGGATAAAAACGGACGGAGCTTATTTTTGGAAAATATGGAAAATTTGGAAGGAAAATCAACGTGAACCAGTGCCCGAGGTGGTCACGAGGCAGGGGGGCGCGCCCCCCTTAGGGTGCGCCCCTACCCTCGTGAGCCCACCGTAAGGCGGTTGACGCTCTTCTTTTTCCGCAAGAAAGCTAATATTTGGAAAAAAATCATGGTGAAGGTTTCAGGCCAATCGGAGTTACGGATCTCCATATATATGCGAAACGGTGAAAAAGAGCCAGGAGGGAACGCAGAAACAGAGAGATAGATCCAATCTCGGAGGGGCTCTCGCCCCTCCCATGCCATGGGGGCGAAGGACCAGAGGGGAACCCTTCTCCCATCTAGGGAGGAGGTCAAGGAAGAAGAAGAAGAAGGGGCCCCTCTCCCCCTTGCTTCCGGTGGCGCCGGAGCGCGGCCGGGGCCATCATCATCACCGGCATCTTCACCAACAACTTCACCGCCATCATCACCAACTCTTACCCCCTCTATGCAGCGGTGTAACCTCTCTCTTACCCGCTGTAATCTCTACTTAAACATGGTGCTCAACGCTATATATTATTTCCCAATGATGTATGGCTATCCTATGATGTTCGAGTAGATCTGTTTTGTCCTAATGGCTATTTGATGATCGTGATTGGTTTGAGTTGCATGTTTTATTATTGGTGTTGTCCTATGGTGCTCTCCGTCTCACGCAAGCGTGAGGGATTCCCGTTGTAGGGTTTGCAATATGCTTATGATTTGCTTATGGTGGGTGGCATGAGTGACAGAAGCACAGACCTGAGTAAGTAGGTTGTTTGCGTATGGGATAAAGAGGACTTGATACTTTAATGCTATGGTTGGGTTTTACCTTAATGAATCTTTAGTAGTTGCGGATGCTAGCTAGAGTTCCAATCATAAGTGCATATGATCCAAGTAGAGAAAGTATGTTAGCTTATGCCTCTCCCTCAAATAAAATTGCAATAATGATTACCTGTCTAATTATCGATTGCCTAGGGAGAAATAACCTTCTTGTTGACAAAGTACTTCTAGTTTCATACTTGTTTCCGGTAAAGCGAACATCAAGCGTGCGTAGAGTTGTATCAGTGGTCGATAGAACTTGAGGGAATATTTATTCTACCTTTAGCTCCTCGTTGGGTTCGACACTCTTACTTATCGAAAGAGGCTACAATTGATCCCCTATACTTGTCGGTTATCAAGACCTTTTTCTGGCGCCGTTGCCGGGGAGCAATAGCGTGGGGTGAATATTCTCATGTGTGCTTGTTTGCTTTTATCTCTAAGTAATTTTTATTTGTTGTTCTTAGTTGTTTTCTATCTTTAGTCATGGGTAGTAAACGCAAAATACCAAAAAAATTAGTGGTACCTACTGAACCAATGGTTGAAGAACCAATCAAAATCTATCACACTGCTGAAGCTTATTACTTGGATCATCTTCGATCCCTATGTGCTCGTGCTGAAAACCCAACTAGCTTAGTTGAGGGCAAACCTTTAGATGAGCATGCATGTTATGTGCGACACCGTATATCTCAAAAAGGGAAACTTTTACAGCATCAAATTAATACTATGCAATGCTATGCTTGGAATTTATGCTATTATTATGATTTTACTTGTTGTTCTGAAAACCCTAAGAAACACCTTCCCTACCAATGTGAGTTTAGTGATAATGGAATCGTATCTTCGTATGCTAAAGGTGCTTATAGTTACTATGATGTTCAACAAATTGAAGAATTTGTTGCTTTTAAGGGTGCTTTTGAAATTGCTTCTTTGATTGAAAAGTATGATGCTACTCTTTACAAATCTGAAATTTTTTCCATACTTGAATATTGTTATGAGAATTATGCTTCTAATGCCTATGTTGAACAATATATTGAGGAGTACTCCGCTGCCCAAGAAGAAAGTAATATTTTGCAGGAGTCTATGGAAGAAGAAATTGATGAAACTGTGAGCTCATTGGATGAAAAAGATGATGAGGAGAGCGAAGAACAAAAGGAGGAAGAGCGGATTAGCTACCCATGCCCACCTTCTAATGAGAGTAACTCTTCAACTCATACATTGTTTAAATTCCCTTCGTGCTTACCGAAGGATGATTGCTATGATGACTGTTATGATCCCGTTGATTCTTTTGAAATACCCCTTTTTGATGATGCTTGCTATGCTTGTGGCCAAGATGCCAATATGAATTATGCTTATGGAGATGAACTTGCTATAGTTCCTTATGTTAAACATGAAATTGTTGCTATTGCACCCACGCATGATAGTCCTATTATCTTTTTGAATTCTCCCAACTACACTATATCGGAGAAGTTTGCACTTATTAAGGATTATATTGATGGGTTGCCTTTTACCGATACACATGATGATTTTGATAGACATAATATGCATGTGCTTGCTGCTCCTACTTGCAATTATTATGAGAGAGGAACTATATCTCCACCTCTCTATGTTTCCAATACGATAAAATTGCAAGAAACTGTTTATACTATGCATTGGCCTTTACTATGTGTGCATGAATTGTTCTTTTATGACATGCCAATGCATAGGAAGAGAGTTAGACTTCTTCATTGCTTGATATATGTTACTTTGTGCTCACTACTAAATTACAAATCATTGTTGATTCAAATTGGCTTTGATATACCTTGGGATCCGGGTGGATTCACTACTTGAGCACTATATGCCTAGCTTAATGGCTTTAAAGAAAGCGCTGCCAGGGAGACAACCCGGAAGTTTTAGAGAGTCATTTATTTCTGTTGAGTGCTTTTATATAGTTTAAAAACAACAAAAATAAAGAGGGGAACCCAAAACTTTTTCAAAAAGGAAAGTGAAAGTGATAGAGACAAGCATTGTTGAAGTGGGAGCTAGCCTTGAACTTTGTTCATGCTCACGGCAACTTTGTGAATATTGATTACAGAAAATTTTCAACAAAAATAATTATCCCCTTGTAAAATTCCATTGTATTATAAAAATAATGTGCCAAGGTTTGCCTTTAGGATGTTTACGATGCTTGTTGGTTTGTGCGGTGTAGGACAGAAACTTTGGCTGTAGTGCGTGAATTTTCATTTTTTACTGGAACGCCAAATTGTTCTGATTCTTTTTGCACTGTATTGCTGTACAAATTGTTTATTTTTCCAAATTTTGGCAGAATTTTTCAAGTATCAGAAGTATGGTTAATGTTCAGATTGCTACATACTGTTCTGTTTTAAACAGATTCTGTTTTTGATGCATAGTTTGCTTGTTTTGATGAAACTATCAATTCATATCAGTGGATTAAGCCATGAAAAGGTTATACTACAGTATACACAATGAAAAAACAAAATATGAATTGGTTTTCAACAGTACTAATAGTAGTGATTTGCTTTATTATACTAACGGATCTTACCGAGTTTTCTGTTGGAGTTTTGTGTGGATGAAGTGTTCGATGATCGAGAAGGTCTCGATGTGATAAGAAGGAAGAGAGGCAAGAGCTCAAGCTTGGGGATGCCCGAGGCACCCCAAGTAAATATTCAAGGAGACTCAAGCGTCTAAGCTTGGGGATGCTGGGGAGGCATCCCCTCTTTCTTCAACAAATATCGGTATGTTTTCGGATTCGTTTCGTTCATGCGATATGTGCAAGTCTTGGAGCGTCTTTTGCATTTAGGTTTTTATTTTTTTATGCACCATGCAGGTATGAGATGGTCCTTGGTTGATTTATAGAATGCTCTTTCCACTTCACTTATATCTTTTGAGTATGGCTTTATAGAATGCTTCTTGTGCTTCACTTATATCATTTGAAGTTTGGATTGCATGTTTCTCTTCACTTAGACAACCGCCATTTGTAGAATGCTCTTTTGCTTCACTTATACTTGTTAGAGCGTGGGCATATCTTTTGTAGAAAGAATTAAACTCTCATGCTTCACTTATATCTATTTGGAGAGATGACAGGAACTGGTCATTCACATGGTTAGTCATAAAATCCTACATAAACTTATAGATCGCGGAATATGATATGTTTGATTCCTTGCAATACTTTTGCGATATAAAGATGGTGATATTAGAGTCATGCTAGTCGAGTAATTGTGAAATTGATAAATACTTGTGTTGAGGTTTGCAAGTCCCATAGCATGCACGTATGGTGAACCGTTATGTAACGAAGTCGGAGCATGAGGTGTTTATTGATTGTCTTCCTTATGAGTGGCGGTCGGGGATGAGTGATGGTATTTTCCTACCAATCTATCCCCCTAGGAGCATGCACGTAGTACTTTGTTTCGATGATTAATAGATTTTTGCAATAAGTATGTGAGTTCTTTATGACTAATGTTGAGTCCATGGATTATACGCACTCTCACCCTTCCACCATTGCTAGCCTCTAGTACCGCGCAACTTTCGCCGGTACCATAAACCCACCTTATACCTTCCTCAAAACAGCCACCATACCTACCTATCATGGCATTTCCATAGCCATTCCAAGATATATTGCCATGCAACTTCCATCATCATCATATACATGACTTGAGCATTTATTGTCATATTGCTTTGCATAATCGTAAGACAGCTAGCATGATGTTTTCATGGCTTGTCCGTTTTTTATGTCATTGCTACGCTAGATCGTTGCACATCCCGGTACACCGCCGGAGGCACTCATATAGAGTCATATCTTTCTTCTAGATATTGAGTTGTAAGTAAATAAAAGTGTGATGATCATCATTATTAGGACAATGCCCCAGTGAGGAAGGGATGATGGAGACTATGATTCCCCCACAAGTCGGGATGAGACTCCGGACGAAAAAAAGAAGAAGAGAAAGGCCAAAAAAGGAGAAGGCCAAAAAACAAAAAAATGAGAGAAAGAGAGAGAAGGGGCAATGTTACTATCCTTTTACCACACTTGTGCTTCAAAGTAGCACCATGTTCTTCATATAGAGAATCTCTTGAGTTATCACTTTCATATACTAGTGGGAATCTTCATTATAGAACTTGGCTTGTATATTCCAACGATGGGCTTCCTCAAATGCCCTAGGTCTTCATGATCAAGCCAGTTGGATGCACACCCACTTAGTTTCAGTTTGAGCTTTCATATACTTATAGCTCTAGTGCATCCGTTGCATGGCAATCCCTACTCCTCACATTGATATCTATTAATGGGCATCTCCATAGCCCGTTGATATGCCTAGTTGATGTGAGACTTTCTCCTTTTTTGTCTTCTCCACATAACCCCCACCATCATATTCTATTCCACCTATATGCTATGTCCATGGCTCATGCTCATGTATTGCGTGAAAGTTGAAAAGGTTTGGGAAACGTCAAAGTATGAAACAATTGCTTGGCTTGTCATTGGGGTTGTGCATGATGTGAATGCTTTGTGTGGTGAAGATGGAGCATAGCCAGACTATATGATTTTGTAGGAATGAGCTTTCTTTGGCTATGTTATTTCAATAAGACATAATTTCTTGGTTGGTATGCTTGAAGTATTATTATTTTTATGTCAAAGGATAGATTATTGCTTTGAATCAGTCGTGTCTTAATATTCATGCCATGATTAGACATATGATCAAGATTATGCTAGGCAGCATTCCACATCAAAAATTATCTTTTTTTATCATTTACCTACTCGAGGACGAGCAGGAATTAAGCTTGGGGATGCTGATACGTCTCCGTCGTATCTATAATTTTTGATTGTTCCATGCCAATATTATTCAAATTTCATATAATTTTTGGCAACTTTTTATATTATTTTTGGGACTAACATATTGATCCAGTGCCCAGTGCTAGTTCCTGTCTGTTGCATGTTTTTGGTTTCGCGGAATATCCATATCAAACGGAGTCCAAACGGGATAAAAATGGACGGAGCTTATTTTTGGAAAATATGGAAAATTTGGAAGGAAAATCAATGCGAACCAGTGCCCGAGGTGGTCACGAGGCAGGGGGACGCCCCCCCCCCCCTTAGGGCGCGCCCCTACCCTCGTGATCCCACCGTAAGGCGGTTGACGCTCTTCTTTTGCCACAAGAAAGCTAATATTCAGGAAAAAAATCACGGCGAAGGTTTCAGGCCAATCGGAGTTACGAATCTCCATATATACGTGAAACGGTGAAACAGAGCCAGGAGGGAACGCAGAAACAGAGAGAAACAGAGAGATAGATCCAATCTCTGAGGGGCTCTCGCCCCTCCCACGCCATGGGAGCCAAGGACCAGAGGGAAACCCTTCTCCCATGTTGGGAGGAGGTCAAGGAAGAAGAAGAAGAAGAAGGGGGGCCCTCTCCCCCTTGCTTCCGGTGGCGCCGGAGCGCTGCCGGGGCCATCATCATCACCGCCATCTTCACCAACAACTTCACCGCCATCATCACCAACTCTTCCCCCTCTATGCAGCAGTGTAACCTCTCTCTACCCGCTGTAATCGCTACTTAAACATGGTGCTCCACGCTATATATTATTTCCTAATGATGTATGGCTATCCTATGATGTTCGAGTAGATCTGTTTTGTCCTAATGGCTATTTGATGATCGTGATTGGTTTGAGTTGCATGTTTTATTATTGGTGCTGTCCTATGTTGCTCTCCGTGTCGTGCAAGCGTGAGGGATTCCCGCTGTAGGGTTTGCAATATGCTTATGATTTGCTTATGGTGGGTGGCGTGAGTGACAGAAGCACAGACCCGAGTAAGTAGGTTGTTTGCGTATGGGATAAATAGGACTTGATACTTTAATGCTATGGTTGGGTTTTACCTTAATGAATCTTTAGTAGTTGCGGATGCTTGCTAGAGTTCCAATCATAAGTGCATATGATCCAAGTAGAGGAAGTATGTTAGCTTATGCCTCTCCCTCAAATAAAATTGCAATAATGGTTACCGGTCTAGTTATCAATTGCCTAGGGACAAATAACCTTCTTGTTGACAAAAGCTCTTTACTAAAACTAATTTAGTTGTGTCTTCATCTAAACATCCCCTAGCTTTTATTTACGTGCTCTTTACTTTCTTGCAAGCTTACCCAAAAACACCTACAAAGTACTTCTAGTTTCATACTTGTTTCCGGTAAAGTGAACGTCAAGCGTGCGTAGAGTTGTATCAGTGGTCGATAGAACTTGAGGGAATATTTGTTCTACCTTTAGCTCCTTGTTGGGTTCGACACTCTTACTTATCGAAAGAGGCTACAATTTATCCCCTATACTTGTCGGTTATCAAGGTTCCTGAGTCATTCTACCAGTTCTAGTAGCCACTTTAACAGCATAATCATTTTTCTTACTATTCATCTCATTGAGCAATTCTTTTTGAGCTTTAAGTACTTGTTCTACTTGAGTGGTAACCATAGAAACATGTTTGCTAACAAGTTTAAGTTCACCTCTAATATTAGCCATATAATCACCCAAGTATTTAATCATATCAGCATCTTGTTTCAATTGTCTACCAAAATAAGCATTGAAGTCTGCTTGCTTAAACATAAAGTTATCAAACTCATCCAAGCATGGACTAGCAATTTTAGCAGGAGGGATTTCAGCTTTATCATAACTATAGAGAGAATTTACCTTTACTACCTGTGTCGGGTTATCGAGGTCTGGAGGCTCTTCAATAAATAAAGGATTAAGATCATATATTTTTTCATCAGGCGGTAAATTGAGACCATGTATTTCTTCAATAGGAGGTAAATTCTTAACATCAGCTTTAATACCTTTTTCTTTCATAGATTTCTTTGCCTCTTGCATATCTTCAGGACTGAGGAATAGAACACCTCTCTTCTTCGGAGTTGGTTTAGGAATAGGATCATTAATTGGAGGAGGAGCTCGCTCAAGAGGTGCCCAATTATTTTCATTTGTCAACATATTATTCAATAAGATTTCAGCTTCATCCGGTGTTCTTTCCCTGAAAAGAGAACCAACACAACTATCCAGGTAATCTCTGGAAGCATTGGTTAGTCCATTATAAAAGATATCAAGTATTTCATTTTTCTTAAGAGGATGATCAGGCAAAGCATTAAGTAACTTGAGAAGCCTCCCCCAAGCTTGTGGGAGACTCTCTTCTTTAATTTGCACAAAGTTGTATATTTCCTTTAAAGCAGCTTGTTTCTTATGCGCTGGGAAATATTTAGCAGAGAAGTAGTAAATCATATCCTGGGGACAACGCACACAACCAGGATCAAGAGAATTAAACCATATCTTAGCATCACCCTTTAATGAGAACGGAAATATTTTAAGGATATAAAAGTAGCGAGATCTCTCATCGTTAGTGAACAGGGTGGCTATATCATTTAATTTAGTAAGATGTGCTACAACAGTTTCAGATTCATAACCATGAAAAGGATCAGATTCAACCAAAGTAATTATATCAGGATCAACAGAGAATTCATAACCCTTATCAGCAACACATATAGGTGAAGTAGCAAAAGCAGGGTCAGGTCTCATCCTAGCATTTGGAGATTGCTTATTCCATTTAGCTAATAACCTTTTGAGTTCATATCTATCTTTGCAAGCTAAAATAGCTAAAGAAGCATCTTGATCAAATAAATAACCCTTAGGAATAACAAGTGATTCTTCATCATCACTTTCATCTTCATAATCAGATTCAATATTTTCAATCTCTCTAGCCCTAGCAAGTCGTTCCTCTAGAAAATCACTAAGTGGCATAGTAGTATCAGGCATAGAGGTGGTTTCATCATAAGTATCATGCATAGCAGAAGTAGCATCATCAATAACATGAGACATATTAGAACGAATAGCAAAAGCAGGTGTACGTGTCGCAAGCTTACTCATAACAGAAGGTGAATCAAGTGCAGAGCTGGATGGCAGTTCCTTACCTCCCCTCGTAGTTGAGGGATAGATCTTAGTTTTTGGATCTCTCAAGTTCTTCATAGTGTCCAGTAGATATAAATCCCAAGTGACTCAAAGAATAGAGCTAAGCCCCCCGACAATGGTGCCAGAAATTAGTCTTGATAACCCACAAGTACAGGGGATCGCAACAGCTTTCGACGGTAGAGTATTCAACCCAAATTTATTGATTTGACACAAGGGGAGCCAAAGAATATTCTCAAGTATTAGCAGCTGAGTTGTCAATTCAACCACACCTGGAAACTTAGTATCTGCAGCAAAGTGTTTAGTAGCAAAGTAATACGATAGTGATGGTAACGGTAACGAAAGAGTAATGAAAGCAAAGTAATGTTTTTTGGTATTTTGTAGTGATTGTAACAATAGCAACGGGAAAGTAAATAAGCGTAAACCAGTATATGGAAAGCTCGTAGGCATTGGATCAATGATGGATAATTATGTCGGATGCGGTTCATCATGTAACAGTCATAACATAGGGTGACACAAAACTAGCTCCAATTCGTCAATGTAATGTAGGCATGTATTCCTAATATAGTCATACATGCTTATGGGAAAAGAACTTGCATGACATCTTTTGTCCTACCCTCCCGTGGCAGCGGGGTCCTAATGGAAACTAAGGGATATTAAGGCCTCCTTTTAATAGAGAATCGAAACAAAGCATTAGCACATAGTGAATAATGAACTCCTCAAACTACGGTCATCACCGGTAAGTATTCTGATTATTGTCACTTCGGGGTTAACGGATCATAACACATAATAGGTGACTATAGACTTGCAAGATAGGATCAAGAACACTCATATATTGATGAAAACATAATAGGTTCAGATCTAAAATCATGGCACTCGGGCCCTACTGACAAGCATTAAGCATAGCAAAGTCATAGCAACATCAATCTCAGAACATAGTGGATACTAGGGATCAAACCCTAACAAAACTAACTCGATTACATGGTGAATCTCATCCAACCCATCATCGTCCAGCAAGCCTACGATGGAATTACTCACGCACGGCGGTGGGCATCATGAAATTGGTGATGGAGGATGGTTGATGATGACGATGGCGACGAATCCCCCTCTCCAGAGCCCCGAACGGACTCCAGATCAGCCCTCCTGATAGGTTTTAGGGCTTGGCGGCGGCTCCATGTCGTAAAACGTGATGATTTCTTCTCTCCTATTTTTTTCTCCCCAAAAGCAGTTATATAGAGTTGGAGTTGGAGTCGGGGGGTCTCCAGGGGCCCACGAGGTAGGGGGGCATGCCCTAGGGGTCGCCCCCCCACCCTCGTGAGAAGGGTGTGGGCCCCCTGGTATTCATCTTTGGCAAGGATTTTTTATTATTTATTGTAAGATATCCCATGGAGTTTCAGGTCATTCTGAGAACTTTTGTTTTCTGCACATAAAACAACATCATGGCAATTCTGCTGAAAACAGCGTCAGTCAGGGTTAGTTCCATTCAAATCATACAAGTTAGAGTCCAAAACAAGGGAAAAGTGTTTGGAAAAGTAGATACATTGGAGAAGTATCAGTCAATCCCACCGAAAATCCTAACGTTCACATTTTGAACTGAATCGGTCTGACCGAGTTTTATACTTCGGTCCCACCGAGTTTGGTGATCTGTGTGTAACGGTTAGGTTTTGTGTGGAGGCTATATATACCCCTCCACCCACTCTTCATTCATGGAGAGAGCCATCAGAATATGCCTACACTTCCAACATACATTTTCTGAGAGAGAACCACCTACACTTGTGTTGAGGTCAAGATATTCCATTCCAACCACATAAATCTTGATCTCTAGCCTTCCCCAAGTTGCTTCCACTCAAATCATATTTCTACCAAATCCAATCCTATGAGAGAGAGTTGAGTGTTGGGGAGACTATCATTTGAAACACAAGAGCAAGGAGTTCATCATCAACACACCGTCTATTACCTTTTGGAGAGTGGTGTCTCCTAGATTGGTTAGGTTTAACTTGGGAGCCTCCGTCAAGATTGTGGAGTTGAACCAAGGAGTTTGTATGGGCAAAGAGATCGCCTACTTCGTGAAGATCTACCCTAGTGAGGCAAGTCCTTCATGGGTGATGGCCATGGTGGGATAGACAAGGTTGCTTCTTCGTGGACCCTTCGTGGGTGGAGCCCTCCATGGACTCGTGCAACCATTAACCATCGTGGGTTGAAGTCTCCATCAACGTGGATGTACGATAGCACTACCTATCGGAACCATGCCAAAAATCTCCGTGTCTACATTGCGTTTGCTCCCTCCAAACTCCTCCCTTTACCTTCATATGCAATTGTTTTACATTCCAGTGCTATACTCTTAGAATTGCATGTGTAGGTTGTTTACTTGATTTGTGCTAAGTTGCTAAAATCTACCAAGACTTAAAATTGGGAAAAGGCTAGATTTTTATTTGGTTAAGTAGTCTAATCACCCCCCCCCCTCTATACATACTTTCGATCCTACACTATTCCATAAACCATTTTGTATGGAGACATACCCATAGGATTTTTATATGCAGTTCTATAGCCCCATAATGCATCATAAAGTTTCTTGGACCAATTCTTTCTAGATCTATTAACAGTCTTTTGCAAAATTAATTTAAGCTCTCTATTGCTCAGTTCTACTTGACCACTAGACTGTGGATGATATGGAGATGCAATTCTATGATTAACATCATACTTAGCAAGCATTTTACGAAGGGCACCGTGAATAAAGTGTGAACCACCATCAGTCACTAAGTATCAAGGCACTACAAAAAAAAGACACATCCGTGACATTTTGGGATGAACGAAAAAAATTTCTGTCATACATATGACACTTCTATGATGATAATTGTGACAAAACCCGGTATCATCATAGATGTGGTGGGCTCCTACTTCTATGACAAAAAATCATGACAGAAAATGGGCTTTTCGACCTGGGCAGGCCGGAGACGTAGCTACATGACATTCTATGGGCCGTCCATGACGGAAAAAACCGTGGTAGAAGCGAGGGCGAGGAAAATTTCGGGGAGTTCCCGGTTACGGTGGGAGGTCGGGGCCCGAGCGATGTGCGTTTCTCTCGTACACGTACACGCGTGTGTGCGAGGCGTTGGCTCTAACTGAACCCGAGCGAGGCATTGGGCTCTAACTGAACCTGAGCGATTGCACTGCAGGCTACGCGTTACTGAACCCGAGCGATCGATCGATGGCTGTTAACTGAACCCGATCGAGCGATTCCTTCACTACTGCTGCTAACTGAAGTCGTTCGATTGGATGAACAGTGAGCGTTGCGGGGCGGGGGGGGGTTGGATGAACAGTGAGCGGTGGCGTTGCCTCTAGATGAATAGGACCCCGTGGTGTGGAGGGCTGGATGAACAGTATACGGTGGAGGGGTGCCCGTGGAGGGGTGGTTGAACAGGACCCCGTGGTGTGGAGGGATGGATGAACAGTAGACAGTGGAGGGGTGGTTAAACAGTAGCCGGTGGAGTAGCGCGCAGTGGAGGCTGGATGAACAGGAGCCCGTGGAGGCTGGAGGAGGTCGACGGTGGAGATGAACAGTATCCCGTGGAGTCCCGTTTTGTGGTACGCCACACCCCTCTCGATGAACAAGACCCCCATTTCGATCATAGGAGGTCCGCTTTGTCCATTTTGCGGTACGCCACACCCCTCCCAATCAACAGGACCCCCGTTTCGACCGTAGGAGGTCCGTTTCCTCCGCTTTGCGGTACACCACACCCCTCCCGATCAACAGGACCCCCGTTTTGACCGTAGGAGGTCCGTTTCCTCCGTTCCGCGGTATGCCAGGCCTCATTTCCATCACATGTTCCGTCCAAGCCCTCCCGATGAACACGACCACGCATTCTATTCCGACCCAACCGGTTGGCTCCCACGCATTCCGTTGCCTCCCGATGAACACGACGCATTCCGTTGCCTCCCGATGAACACGACGCATTCCGTTGCCTTCCCATGAACATGACACATTCCGTTGCCTTCCCATGAACACGACGCATTATGTTGCCTCCCCATGAACACGACGACGACGATGTCTCTCTGTTCCGACCCAACCATGTACACGAGCCCTGGCCGTTCGTATGCGCGAGTAGGCGTTCGAGACCCTGCCCGTATCTACACATACGTGGTCGTATTTTCTTTCTTGCACCCTGGCCGTTGTACGTACGTGTACATGCTACGTGCGCGCCTCTACTACGACACGTGTGCGCCTCTACATCGACCAGTATGTACGTACACGTTCGCGACCAGAATGACAATGCTACATATGCTTCGACCAGGTGGGTCCCGACTGTCAGGCACTTCCTTGCCTGCGAAGATGTAGCTGGTGGGTCCCAGTAGTCAAGGGGGAGAATCGTTTTGTTTTGCCCGGACGCACTTCCTTGCGTGCGAATGTGTAGCTGCTGGGTCCCAGCAGTCAGGGGGGCGAATCGATTTTTCTTTGCTCGGACACACTTCCTTGCGTGCGAAGGTGTAGCTGGTGGGTCCCAGCAGTCGGGGGGTGAATCGTTTTTTTTCGGACGCACTTCCTTGCATGCGAAGATGTAGCTGGTGGGTCCCAGCAGTCAGGGGGGCGAATCGTTTTTTCTTCTGGACGCACTTCCTTGTGTGCGAAGATGTAGCTCGTGGGTCCCCGCAGTCAGGGGGCGAATCATTTTTTTCGCGAAATACGGTGGCCCATCCGGTGGGTCCCGCTGTCAGGTGGATGAATAATTATTTTGCGCGTAATAAGGAGGCACTTCCTTGCGGCTGTCGTGGACCCAGCTGTCAACCTCTCCACATACAGTCCACGTCTGATGGAAGTCATTCCTTGACCATGTTGACCACGCCGCACGAGAGCACCAGGGCGGTGGATGACGGAGAGGCCTAGGAAGGGGACGACGCGGAGCTGAGGAAGATGCGGCAGTGGATGCACAAGCGGAGAGGAGTACGAGAGTTCACTGGTTCGGCTGCGCTGCCGTCGCCGCAGAATAACAGGGGGTGTGGGTGAGTGGAGGGATGGCCTGGCCGGAGGTGGGAGTAGTAGGGGGCGGTGAGGCCTCTGTGGTAGCACAGCCGGGCACGGGAGGCAGGAGCAGGCAACACGACCGGCGCTGCTTTGGGCGGCTGGAGCAAGAAGACCAAAGGTTGAAGAAGCACGACGGCCGTTGGATGGACATCGTATGGTCACTGTAGCTAGAATCGTTTATATTGACTAAGTTGACAAAGCCCTTGGTACGTCAACTTAGTAGGCCCACGGGTCAGCTTCCGAAACGGTGCACCCCAGATGTCAAGGGGAGGAATCATTTTTTGGGCGGGTGAAGCTAGAATATCCGAGATTGAAGAAGAAGCACGGCATCCATTGGATGGACATCCAACGGCCACTACTGCTAGAACCGTGTGTTGACTATAAGTTGACAAAGCCTTGCATACGCGTCAACTCTGTTTTTTTAGGGGACGCGTCAACTTAGTAAGGCCAGAAGTGTGTGGCAGAGAACTTATAGCCCATTTGAGATTTGTAAGAATGTGTAGCCCATTTTTGAATTCTAATGGAATTTACTACAACCCATTTACAGTTTGTTAAAAGTACAACCCATTTCAACCAACCGTTCAAAACAGAATTCAATAAAATTTCCCACATTTTGATGGGATCCGAAATATTTTTATCCCAAAATTTCTAGTCAGATTAAATACAATTTCAATATAAATTTATATTACGTAAAAATCCAACGAAATATTGCGCTCGTAACAATTAATGAAATTAAAATTTTCAATATCCAAAAATAATATTTTATAAAGTAATCACGTGTTTGGTGCATTTTTTATAGTTACTGCCCAGTTTTTATAATTACATCCCATTTATTATTTCTTAAAGCCCTTTTTTGTTAAGCCTAATGCATCCCTCCTAGGAAAGATTTGCAGCCCAGCGGGGCGGAGAATAACAACATGACCTTGCCTGGGTATTCCTAAAAAAAAGTATAGTTGGGCTAGCCATTTTCAGCTTGAAAAAAATTAATATCTGGGCTGGATATCTGGCCTGGGCTAGACGGGCCACAGCCTGCCAGTTAATACCTGCCGCGATGTTTTTGTTGTTGTTCAGAGGAGAAAAATTAATATCTGAGCTAAACATCAAAAAACTCTCCAGTGCTCACACCTCAAAAACACAAATACTGCTCGAGTTGCTTGGTCCCAGCTATCGGCCGCTTCTTGTGCAATTCTCTCGTTTATTGACTACTACATAGGTTGACAATGGTGTGGGACCGTGATGTCAGGAAACCAGGAGGAAGCAAAATAAATTATGGTTATACTAGCAAACATGCCCGTGCGTTGCAACAGAAGAAAAAAGTGTTGTGTTTCACTGCGAGCAAACGTTAATTTATCATTAATTAGGCTAGACATGTAGAGGATAAGTTTGATGATGATAAAAATGATGAATCAATTAACAATAGAATTCTTAGGGGTGCCAATCATATTCTGTTGCGTACATGCATGATTTTTCATCACAATTGAGATCAACTAAAGATTCAATTGCCATGACACGTAAATGTCTGTGTTTTGACGCCAATAATTTATTACGCACTCGTATGAAATGAGAACAATAGCGGCTGGAGACAATTTATTTTATATTTACTTTATAGGACATGCAAGCATATGTGTGTTGGCTCGTGTGTGCTTTAACCTGTTCATACTCCTTTCAATAATAATGTCACTAAATCCCGCAATGTGTGCATAGTTTTGGAGAACAAACACATGTGTGCACTCCTAAAAAAAGTGGAAGATATTTACCGGTCCATCCAAACTGCCTGCACGTAGTTAGAAAAAAAACGGCCGGTCCTCCAGGCGTGGTATGGACTCATCAGTTCTTCCCTGAGCTCACCCCGTCGCCTTATCTCTTCGGTTTTCGCATCAGTTATCCATCCCAAGTTCCCAACCCCCACCCCACCCCACCTCGATACCAGACATGCCGCCGCTTCCGCCTGCCCCATCATCGCCACCGTTACCCCCCACACCGCTCCCCTGCTCCGGCCGCTCGTCTTCCTGCCACGCTGCCAGCCAGGATACCCCGCTCCCATCCTCCACCACCCAGCACCAATGGCCATGGCGGGCTACATACTCACGCGCCGGATCCCCGGCTCCCCTGCTCCACAACGCCAGTGGCCGCCCGCGCGTCCCATGGCGGCGACCATGTCAGCCTCTGAGCGGGCTCTGAGCGCTCCCGCCATGGCTGATGGCCTTCAATGTGTCACCGTGGAGCTTCTCCTGTCGGCTTTCGCCTCCGTTCGTCGGAACCCCAAGCACCGCCACCATGGAGTGTCCCCATCCCCGCCATCTATAGGTGCGGTGTCGGCCGATGAGCAATTCCCCGCCTGCACCTCCCGCCTGGCCGGCCGTCCCGAGCGCCTTCCTAGCCTCCTATAGCAGATGCGTTTTTCCCTCCGCACCTCCACCGTGGAGTGTCCCAATCCCCGCCATCTATAGGTGCGGTGTCGGCCGATGAGCAATTCCCTGCCTGCACCTCCCGCCTGGCCGGCCGTCCCGAGCGCCGTCCTTGCCTCCTATAGCAGACGCGTATTTTCCCTCCACTGACCCACCTCCGTACCCTTGCCTCCCGCCGATCTTGTCCGGCCTTTGCCTGTGCTTTTCTCATGTGCTTTTGTTGATTCTTGAGGAGGCTGGTTGATGCTAGGGATAACGTAGACATATTTGAATTGGTGAGATTCGATTCAGGGGAGCAAGGTGGGATTATTTAGTGTATCACTATATATTCAATTGTATATGCAGCCTACGACGGATACAATTGAGCATGGATGCATGCCCAGCCGAGGTTTCACATAAGTTATCAGTGCTTATGTATACTCCATAAGTCGAGTATTATTAGGTGGGTTGACCACTTAGCCGCGTCCGTATTTTTCAAGCCGGAAGTAATGTGCTACTTTATTCGTTCATTGAATGGTACTCCTAAAATATCTTATCATAGTTGTGTGTGGAAATATCTAACCATTCAAGGCATAATCATGTCTTTAATTAGAGCTAACCATTATCTCGTCATAAAAACAAATAGAACCACAATCCCTTTGTAATCGTCCAACATGCATATCTCAAGAATCAGTTTTAATCATCCAGCATGCACATGCAACACGGCTACGGGGCGCAGTTGAGCAGGACAGGAGCGGCCGTATAGCCGCCGTATATGCCTGTAGTTTTTAATCCCAACGATGGTCTTGCCTATGAAATAATATGTTAAGGAGCGAGATGGTACTATTTAATAAAAATATGAATCCTCTCATCGGCACACGAGGATGAGGTTGCTCGGTTGGTCGTCGCGTTCCGAACTGGTTGGCAAGTAGTGATTAGACTTTAGATTTAGTGCTCCATCTTAGTTGTGCTTAGTTGATAGCTCGGCTAGTTAGCTTCAGTAACATCCAACGTGAGATCTAGAGTTCGATTCCTACAGTACCAATTATATTTTTCGTATTTTGTTCGAAGCCTGCGAATTGGGCCAGCCCTTTTGTGCGTCTGACCGTTGTGCTTGATTCCTTGAAGAAAACGCTATGCTCGATGAATTGGGCCGGCCCGGTTGCGTGTACTCCCATTAAAACTGGCATCCGTTGTCTCGAAAAAAAACTGGCGTCTGATCATTGTGATCGACTATAATATATAAAAGAAAAAATTTAGTACCACCTCGAATATGTTTTAAATTCAAGCTGAAAGCGTAAAATCACGGGAAGAAGCGTATTGTGATGGTGAATCCGGAGACTCAATCCGTGCTTTATTATTAGGGAGAGATATATAATAAGGAGGCACTTGCGTACGTGAGGCTATGGACCTAGTGGGTCCCCATTGTCATCCTCTCCAAGTAAAGTCATCTCCTCGCCCACGCGTGCTTTCTCCCCGAAACAGTCAACGTCGCCCTCCCCGCTTCCCTGTGCAGGCGATTGCTCCGCCTTCAAACGACACAAGTGTCGTCCGTCCATCCATCTTACGCCCACATTAATGATACGCGGTTGCCCAGGTGGCTACTCAGGCGCCACACGTCCGTCCCTCCGCCCGCCCACCATTGCTATATAAACTGATGCGCCGGCCATAGCCGCAGTCATCCGCATTCGTTCCCTTTCTCCTGTCCACACCACTACTGCCCACCATGGCTTCCTCGCGCTCCAGCACTCTTCGGGACGGGCGGACGACGGACCACAAGGAGATGGCAGCCATTGCTGCCGACCGGCTGGCCGGCAGGCAGCCGGAGGACGACGACGTCCCAATTGAGAACATGGTAGTCGATGATCCGGCTCCAACCCCCTCCTCCGGGCCATCCTTGCCGGTGCATTGCACCATGACCATCGGTGAGGCCCGTGCCCAATATATGGACAGGGTGAGGCAGATGCGTGAGGAGCAGTTTCGCGAGGCGCAGGCCGACGCCGCCTACAACCACCATCTCCTCGAGGAGCACCTGCAGGCGGAGGAGCAGATCGCCGTGGAGCGGGCGGAGCAGGAGGCGCTGCTCGACTCGTACTGCTCCGCCCGCAAGGGCCGCCTAGAGTGCTGGCGGTACCGCATGCAGGTGGCGGAGGCTGCGGCCGCCTACAAAGAGGCTAGCAAAGAGGGTGATGAAGTGGGCGAGGCGCTGTTTGGCGAGACCAAGGACGAGGTAGAGGACAATGCCGGCTTCGACGAGTCCCCGCTCCCCTGGCGTCGATGAGGCCCTGCCCCGCCGAGGCCCCGCAGCGCCAACAACGAGGCTGAGGACACCGCCGGCTCCGCCGAGGCCCCGCCCCGCCAAGAACGAGGTAGAGGACACCGCCGGCTCCGCCGAGGCCCCGCCCCGCCAACAACGAGGCAGAGGACATCGCCGGCTCCGCCGAGGCCCCGCCCCGCTGCCAACGAGGCCGCGCCACACAGAAAACGAGGAAGAATAGAACACGATAGGTCGCCCCCGCTCGGGTCCAAGTAAGGCCACCGCTACTACCCTCTGGTTGAAGCCAAGCTAGGCGGGTTGACCATTGACGGTCGGTTAGCTTCTTGGAGGCAACATGGAGTTGGAGAGCTGCGCTGGAGAAGAACGCTGCTTCTACTTAACTGCTGGTGCAGTTGGCTGACTGGCACGTGGGCCCAACAGGCGACATGTCAGTTACGCAACTGCACCTGCAGTTAAGTCACTGAAGCTTCTGTTCGGCTCAGCAGGACACAGGTGGGTAGCTTCGGTTAATTAATTATACCTCCAGCGCACCCCTTTTTAGTTGAAGAATGTATGAAATGTAATGAAATCTGGCATGTTTATATGAAATTTGACCGTGTATGAATGAATTTATTTCGATTAGTTCAAATTCCTGTATCACTCGCATTGGATGAACATGCAAAACAATACGTACTAGCATTATTCCCTGGGTGATCACCTCGTTTGCAGCAGTTTCACATGTACTCCCTCCGGTCCTTTCTAGCCTGCATACAAGTTTTGTCTGCGGTCAAAGTATCTCTACTTTGACCAATCTTATACAAAAAAGTATGCACTTTCACAATGTGCGAAGTAAAAAGGAACAGAAGGAGTAGAAAGAGTTTGAGTAGCTTTTTAGCGTTTCTGTACATTGCAATCAAACACACAGGCTTGGCAATTCATAGAGAACATTCAAAACAACCAATGATTATGCATCTCAGCGACTCACATGTCAGAGGCAATATTTACTTCACAACTAAAGTATAAAGAAAAAATTGATCGACGCTACTGACAGCAAAGGGTGTCCCATTCGAAAATATCAAATGCATGTCTTGCTAAAATCAATTAGCAAAATTTGACAAGGTTGTCCCATTCCAAAATATCAAATGCCTACGATTGTGGAATGGGCAGGGTTTGCCATCAGTTCGGACATTGACATGGCACCTCGTGTGTAACGCCCCGAGACCGATGTGCCATGTGTCTTCCAGTTATTCGCTGTTGTAGCCTTGTCATTGCTTGCATGTCATGCATCTCATATCATGTCATCATGTGCATTTCTTTTGCATACATGTTTGTCTCATGCATCCGAGCATTTTCCACATTGTCCGTTTTGCAATCCGGCGCTCCTATGTCACCCGGTGTCCCTTTCTACCTCTTTTCATGTGCAGGTGTTAAACGTTTTCGGATTGGACCAAGACTTGCCATGTGGCCTTGGTTTACAACCGGTAGACCACCTGTCAAGTTTCGTGCCATTTGGACTTCGTTTGATACTCCAACGGTTAACCGAGGGACCGAAAAGGCCTCGTGTGTGTTGCAGCCCAACACCCCTCCAAAGTGGCCCAAAACCCACCTAAACCTCCTCCATCATCTCGGCCGTTCGATCATGATCGTGTGGCCGAAAACCGCACCTCATTTGGAGCTTCCTAGCTCCCTCTACCTATAAATATGTGATCCCCTCCCCAAAATTCGCGGTACAAACCCTAGCCCTCGTCCACCTCGCGCCCGGACATTTCTTCCACCGACAGACATGTCCGCCCACCACCTCGCTCCGGCCAGTGGCGTCGCGCCACGTCACCCCGCCGCCGCCGCTAGCCAATCAGCGACCGCCACCTCATCCCGCCCGCGCCCTCCTCTCTCCTCCGCCGCCGCGGGCCCGCGCGGCCCAGATCCGGCCCGCGGGGCCCGAACCGCCGCCGCCACGCGCCTGGGCGCCACCGCCGCCCGCCCGTCGCATCTCCGGCGCCCTGCGCCGCCTCGCCTCACCTGCGCACAGCCACCGACCATCGTCGGTGCCGCCGCCTCCTCGCCGCAGCGCTCGCCAGCGCCACCGCGCCCCAAGCCGGCCCCGACGCCGCCGCGTTCGCCAGCGCCGCTCGCGCCCGCCGACCATCGCTGCCCCGGCGAACCTCCTCCACGGCCCCGAGCTCCGGCCGTCATCGTCGCCAACTCCGGCGAACAGGAGTTCCGCCGCCGCCTTGGGAAGTGTGCCAGATCTCAGATCTGGAATTTCCCCAGTTGACTTTTCCCTCCGAACCCTAATCTTTTGGCATATTTCAACGCATCATAACTTCATCATCGTAGCTCCGATTCGGCGTGTAGCATATCAAAATGTTCATCTCGACGAATACATCATTTCATCTCATTGCATCATTTTCATTTGAGCTCATCTTGATGCCCAAAATGCTGTTGGAAGAGGGCTATGTGAGGAATATGTCAGATCTGTTTCAGCAAATGGCCTTTTGTCATTTTTGCCATGATTAATGTGTGCATGCTATGATCCTGAGCTCTACATGTGTTTTTTATATGCCATGCCATCTTTACATGGGTGTATGCCATGTATTTTTGTGACCTTTGTGGTGACTAGCACAAGCACGCAAAGTAGCATAATCGTTGATGCTGATTTCAGGGACTTAAAATTCACTAAGTCCTTGTCCTGTCTTTATTTTTATGCCATATGTTCATGTTGTTTCCTAGTGATCCGTGCCTCTTTTGAGGATGATCAGTAAGGATGTTTTGTTAATATTGTGGTGCTCTATCCATCCATGTCTTTGTTTGCATTTATGGAGCAACGTAGCTTGAGTCAATCGAGCTCTACTTTTGCTATAGAATGTTCCTGGCAGATTGTTAACATGTTTAGCGATTTTGCCGAGCTTGTTGTTGTTGATCCATGCATGTTATGTTGTTGTTCTTGCCATGCCTAGATTCTATGCCATGTCTTCTTCATGGGTGTATGCTTAGTTTGTCATGAATGCCTCGTAGAGAGTGCATCGAGCTTGTAAACATGCCTACTCGTTAACTGTTGTGCCATGCTCCAGTTTTTCACTAAGTCTGAATCTGTTTATGTCTTTGCTATGTTCACATGCTTGCAATTGTATTTTCTGATCCCTTTTGGCTCAAGGTCACTAAGGGACTTTTGTTATATGATTAAAGTAGCTTCATGCCATGCCTTTATTTGCCATGATATGTTCCTGTAGCATGTAGTTTTCATGCTCTAAAGATTGCTTCCTGATGATAAATTCCAGACTTGTGTTAATTTCACTAAGTCTGTAACCTGTTATCTTTTGCACTTTTGCCATGCTTGTTTGAACCTGTTATTGAGTGAATTAGTCGTAGCTCAGTGTCCATCTTTTGTCAAGCTTCATGATTGGATCCTGTTGTGGAAAGACAAGAGGACTAGTCACTTCACGTACTCCATATTCTTCTTCAGAGGAAGATGATCCTGTTGTGGAAATACAAGAGGACTACTAAATGCTAGCATCCCTGTTTTATCGGAAAAAAGGAAAGGAAATATTTAAAATAGCACAGATGAAGCACTTCTCAAGGACAATACCACTTTTTCATGATAGTATCTAAACAGTAGCACAACACCAATAGAGATGACAAAGCTCAATCATATCGATGAAATCTGTGGACGAGTACCAACCTTTGTCAGGAGGCTTATTGTGTAGAGCATATAGATGAAGCACTTCTCCGGAACCATCTGTTGCTATCTACGGTGGTGGCCATGCTTACTATATACTCCTTGATTAGTTTAATGTTTCCAACATCTTCTTGTGCAGTTCCACTAAAATATATGGTATCTTCAAAGAAGATCCCTGTTTGCACAAGTTGAGATAATTACATATTACATTAAGAGTGGCATCAAATCAGTGGCAAAACAATTGCTCATTCCAGCCATAGCAATAAATTAAGATGCAAAACTATATCATTACTTGTGTCATCACAGTTCCAGTGCTTCATTATAGCACCGGGAGTTGATTTTTGTTTTTCTTCCGCTTGTTCTTCCCCTTCATCACTTGGTTCAATAACAGACAAGCTTCGCCTTCAATGTAAGATTTGGCATGTCAATTAGGGAGCACAAGTATAGTACTAAACTTAATTTTCTGATGAAAGTGGCAAAATACAGGCCAACAGTTGTGAAATATCCTTATCTTACCTCAATGGGATATTATGGTGCACATACAGATTGGAAGTCTTGTCTCCATTTGTGCAGTTCACTAAAATCAAGCAGCATTATCGTACAAGTAGCACAACATATGAAAGCACACTGCAGAATCATGTGAAAGAAGGCTAGTACTGACCTCTCATGATGCGGAATTCAAACAACTCACAAGAAGAAGATCTGAACCAAATTCGCCTTAACGGATAGGAAGTAAGATCTCCTCTTGTGCAGTTCCACTAAGATCAAGCAATCAAGCAACATTGTCGGTGTGACATTTTGGTTGAACTGCACAAAACACTCTTAAAACAAAAGTGTTTTGTGAAGTGCAACAAAAGGTCACAATGGCAACGAGGTGAAGTAGATAACCCTGTTTACACAGAGGTGCAAAGGAAACAATTAGTGGTCAATAACGGTGGATGACACGGAAGCCAACAAAAAGAAGCATCTACCTTATCTAAATGGGAAAGAAAGCAAGATAGTAGCATTTCTCAAACGGTGGCATTGATTAATATTAACATAGAGATTATATTAACAATAAAATTCGTTAAACATGTAATTTTCTTTTAACTGTGGCATTGCATCAATTTTCCAGCGGCATTATTAGAGGGTGTTTGTTTACAGGGACATTTTGGTGTAGGGACTAAAAAAACTCCGTGTCAGTCCCATCTAAACCAAACAGGAGGGACTTTTAGGGACTAAAAGTGGGCATTTGGGACTAAAGAAAGAAGACCACGAGGGAGTCTTTTTGGGACTTTTTCCAACAGTTGCCCCTGCCACACATCGCACCTTGTCTCTATTAGTTCATTACTAGGGGTAACATGGTCTTTTAGCATGTCATTTAATAACCTCTAGTCCATGTTTAGTCCCTGGAACCAAGAAGGTAGGGCCTAGGTAGTTTTTAACCAAACATGGCCTTAGATTAACAACAGGTAATGAGTTGCACGGGACAATGGATGCACCAGCACCATGTGCATCTACCGATGTACTGTGGTCATGCACAGTCTGTTGCAACAAAGAACAAACAACCAAGGAGCATATTTGTGTTGGTCCCAGTTTTATTATCTTTAGACACCTTTCCCTATGTGAGCGCAGCAAATCTAGTCATGCTCAAACTCTACAGCCTTGTCCCTTCCTTTCCTTTTTGAACTAGTACTTTCGCCCCTTCCTTTCCTCTTTGAACCACGTCCTAGATTTATGCGATACAACTTTCCCCACTACTTTCCCCCATTCCTTTCCTCTTTGAACCATGTCCTAGATTCATGCTATACAACTTTCCCCCTTAATTTCCTCTTTGACCCACGTCCTAGATTCATGCTATATACAACTTTTCCCACTACTTTCCCCCACTCCTTTCCTCTTTGAACCACGTCCTAGATTCATGGTATACATGCAGCTAGAGCAATGCATGTGGAGTAAGTAAATTATACCTTAAGGTTCTTGGGGCGTGGTTCGATGGGCGATGGGACGGCGGTGAAGAAGAAGGGGTCGGAGGCCCTCCCGCACCGCCGCTGGGTGGAAAGTGAACAGCTGCACCGGTAGTCCCTCGCCGACGGCGACAACGTTAAGCCTCCTTCCCATCCCAGCGGACGGATCATGCTGGCTCTTTGAGCGGCAGTGAGGGGAGAGAGAGGCCAACGAAGTCTTTTTCAGATCTGGAGAGGGCGAGAGAGTGTGAAGAGAGCAACTACTCCCTCCGTTCCAAATTACTCGTCGAAGAAATGGATGTATCTAGAACTAAAATACATCTAGATACATCCATGCCTGCGACAAGTAATTCGGAACGGAGGGAGAGGGCGAGAGAGTGTGAAGAGAGCAACTACAAGCACTGAGGCTGTAGCGTGTATATATATACTGGAGAGAGAGTGTGAAGCGTGCAAACCCTAGAAAACATTTTGACCAGTCAAAGAATCCTCCTGGCACAAATTATGCTCAAGTGTAGTTATCGAACCCGAGACCTCATGTTAGAAGGTGCAACGGGACCAAGGTGCGTGCGTGTCTGCGTGTGTGTGTGTTTAACAGCATGTGTGTGTTAGAGAGAGCGACAGATTGACCTACTCCTACAGAGAGATGTTGTGTAGTGTACGATTTTAGCCGCGAGAGTCGGTGCATCCTCTCATTTCCAGGCGTGTCCGGTAGGGACATGCGGATAGCTGCCACGCCCGCTCCTGACCAGCCTGGCCCACCCAAAGCCCCTCCATCGCCCGCGCGCGCTTCCCTTCGAAATGGTCAGCGCCGCTCTAAAGAATCGGTGCCGCATTCATGCCCGGGCAGAGCGGACGCGACCTCTCACTGGCGCAAGAGTGATGTTTACTGCTGGGTCTATGTGATTTGACGGCTCATTGGTCTTTTTACTGAGGTGGTAGGACTGCTGGATGTCCCACGCTTTCGGCGAAAGGAGGTACTACTACTAGATTACAATTTTCTCCATTCTTACAGCGGAGGCATGCAAGAGTAGTGAAAACACGCAGGCTCAGTGATTACATGGCCCACCTCACACTATCACCGTGCGACACCTAACTCTTTACATAGTACTCCCTCCGTTCCTAAATATTACTAGTTGAGTCCCCGCGCGTTGACGCGGAACAGCGGTATATCTCTCTGCGCAAAATTATCGATTTCATAGAACTAAAAAAACTCTATAACCGCATGACAAATGTGGTAGCCAAACTAAATAAACTCCCATCATCATTTAGATCATCCCACGTAAGGAAAAAATATCAGCCAACTCCTACTGCATAATGGGATTATATTTTTCTTTTTGACATGTTAATGGGACTTAAAAGCTCACTTACATGCATGCTACCGGTGCATGCTTGCATGCAGACATGTTGATGTGATTTAAAACCCACTCACATGCATGTGCCATGGTATTTCTTCATGCTTGCATGTGGCTTAGTGCGGAGCCTCTTAACGTCTAGATCAAACGGCTATTATGGACTGATTTACTTCACCTAATGGCTACATCAATTTTGATGATGTGGCTCAAGGATAGGATAGAGAATTCCTAGTAGTGGGGGCTAGCTATTACTAGTAGATAAGTCTTTGTAGAGATTCCACTACATACGAAACAAAATGAATGAATCTACACTTAAAATGCATCTATATACATCCGCATGTGGTTCATGGTGAAATCTCTACAAAGACTTATATTTAGGAACGGGGGAGACGGCATACTAAGCAAGCTTTTCCTCGTTCTGCGAGTTGACGGGACACATCAAAAGTACTCCAGTGTATAGAGCCTTGCCTCTAAGGTAGGCCCCACATGGTTTGCCTCTTTTTTTAACATAACACGTCAAGTTGCAATTTGTTTGTTCACCTGTGGTAGACGATCCTCCCTCCACCAAGTGGACAACTAGTACACGTGCCAAATTACCATGTGGGCTGCCTTTTTCATACAGAAATGAGTTCCACAGTGTACCCGCGCGGGTGTGGTTGGGAAAGAGACGGGAGTACGTGCGCCGTGTATGCACCTCTTCTCTTCGTGCACGTCCCCCACCTACGTGGGTGTGTGTGAGAGATACAAACCACGTTCGTGAGTGTTTTTGTTTTGGGGTGGGGGTGGGGTGGGGGTTGATTTCATGAATTATTTGTGGGAATATGTGTCGATGACATCTAAAACAAAATTTTGCATGCAATGTGTGTGAAATGGAGGCCTATCCATATCATACATAGAGGTTCGAGCAATCCACGAGAAGAGAGGGATGGGTCATAGCTATCGATAGAGTCGAAGAGAGGATCAAGTGGGTGGGTGCGAGATCGATGAAGAGAGCCATCGAAATTGTGTGTGTGTGTGTGTGTGTGTGTGTGTGTGTGCAAGTCAAAGATATAGGGTGACTGGCCTACCGGAACGTTAGAGGGCACATGTCAAGAGTTTGTGTGTGGCAGGGAGACATGACTAGAGCACTTGATGTATCGGTGTGTGTGGGGGGTGGGGAGAGGGATAGGCAGAGGCCTAACTATAGAGGTAGAATGACTCGTATATGTCTTGAGAAGGAGAGACCCAGCTATGTCTTGAGGGAGATTGGTTGACATCCATACATAACTGAAGGACGGGAAATATGATGGGACAGAGAAAGAGAGAGAGAGAGAGAGAGAGAGAGAGAGAGAGAGAGAGGAGAGAGAGGGAGGGAGAGGGGTTGAGTGTTGGATGGGTGATGGAGTTGCTTCTCGAAGATGATGGGAGAGGCCTACTAGACAAACTAAGGGTGGAATTGCAATGCTATCAATAAGAGTGGGGATGTGTTTCTGTGTGTGCCTGTGCGTGATAGATCTGTTGGGACGCATCCATGGATGATGAAGGGGAACCATGTGTTTGGTAAGCAAACCTAACTAGATCGGTAGATCAATTGTTGTTTGTCGGGGGAAGGGAGAGACACAACTAATGAGGTAGATCGATTGACGTGTGGGTAAAAAAGAGTTATAAGGACCTAGCTAGCTATATGTATAGCGAGAGATCGGTCGGTGTACGTCCATTTGTTAGAGGCAAATAAGGCCCAGCGAGACGGATAGACAGAGAGAATGGAGCTAGGAGGTGGTGCGAGAGGCCCAACTACTAGCTAGATAGGGGGAGGAGTGTGCGGTTGTGAGAGTGATGAAAAGAGGGGCGAGAGTTTACACGTGTGTCTGACCGTATGAGAGACACGAGGCAAGGACACATAAAGGAGGAGATTGAAGGTGTGTTTGTATGTTGTAGGCAGGCACCGCTGGAGAGGTTTATCGATCGGTGTGTGTCGGAAAGGAGTTGTGGAGACTCTGGGAGAACGACCTAAATAAAAAATGAATGCGCCAGGTGGATAGAATGCCGAGGGAGGGGGGGCGAGGAGGGCATGTGCATGCATGAGAGAAAGTTAGTGGTAGCTACAAAGGTTAGAGGATTGTGTGGGTGTAAGAGACTAACAAAGATCATAATTTGATATGAAAGCGGATTCATATATTTGAATAGGAGATCATAGTGTTTTAAACATTGCATGCATGAATATAGCGGTGATACACGTGTTGTGCACATGTTATACCATAATGTGATAATGCATGGCGTTTGCAACTCACAGCTAAAAGCCGAACAATCTAAACCATACTATACATCAAACAATCTCACATTTTATTTGAATTTTTGATAATGTGTGGTGTTTGCAGCTTACAACTAAATATCAAACAATCTAAACAATACTATATATCGAACATTCTCACATTTTATTTGAATTTGTGGTAATGTGTGGTGTTTGCAACTCACATCTAAATACTTGTAGGCGTAGGGGGCGGGGCACCATACATAATGTGATAAACACATTATACATATGAGACATGGTTTAGACTATGAAGATCTAGCTAGAGCTAGAAATGTAATGTGACTTGAAATCAAAATAAAGTGGATTCAAAAAATCTAGTTTGAGTTCATATAGTACACATAGTTCATATGTAACTCGAGACTAATCATGTGGTGTGTTGTGAAGATAATACACAAACGATGGTTTAACTTGACAATAATGATGATTGTAGATGTTATTAAAACAGAGAAACGAATTCAAATGATTTTACTTCACAACAATCATTACTGTAGATCTTATTCAAATAGAGAAACGAATTCAAATTTAGTTCATATTGAAGCGGTAGTATATACGTTTGGAATGCACTAAAACGTTCATTTGAGTAGTAGGTTGCATGCATTATACACGTAGCGAAATATTTTAATTGAACATAACATGAATTCAAAGTTTTGAATGACATTTGTAGTGCGCATTGATTTGGTACAATACATGTTAGGCTTGTTCGGAAATTTCAACCCGCGCCTTGTTAGCCCGAAATATTTAAGATATATCTTTGTCTCGTTGTGCTCCGACAACTCCCTCCATCTCAACCCGCACCTTGCTATTCCGAAATTACAACGCACGCGAAAACTCCCACCTCGTGTGAAATCCCGACACGCGAAATGCCTGTGGTACCCCTGAACCCAAAGGACCACCTCAAATCGGTGGGGGTACTTTTGTAACTTACCCCACATTTCGGACAAGCGCGTCTCTAAGCCATGGTTCCCCACTGCCATCCCATCCACCCACCCATTCGTACACTGAGGCCGCAAAAACCCGCGACGAAACCCCATACCCTGCTCCATCCGCCACCCAGCCGGAGCCTCTTCCCCGACGACGTCGTCCACAGCAACACCTCGACGTCCCTCATCCATCGTACCGGATGAGGATCCGTCGTCGATCTCATCGTCCCGCCGGTTCAGCCGCCCCGTCCTCCACCTCCAAGGAGCTGCCCCGACATTCCCCTCGTCTTTCGCACCACCTCCATTCCCACACCGCCGTCTTCACCTGCACCACTAGAAGAGCATCATCATCACCGTTTCCTTGGATGAATTTGTGGCCTAATCGACGCCACCAAAGAGGTTGTACACTAATCGCCGCATTTTCTTCTTGATTCGATCTCACGGTGCTGCCGGCGCTCGGTCCCGAGACGACACGGCGCGGCTCCCTCCATGGCGTCACTCCCTCTGCTTTAGCTCTCGCTCGCGCTGCTGCTCTGCTCTTGCTCTCGGTCCCCTGCCTGGTCTACTCTTGCTATTGCTCTTGCTCGCGCTGCTGCTCTCACTCTTGCTCTTGCTTGCGATGCTGCTCCGATTTAGCTACACTTCAGTGGACTGAATCAACTTTTGGGTCAGTCGATTTTCAGGGGGTGGGGGGGCTCGCCGGGGTGAAGGAAGAAACAGCCGCAGGGGGAGGG
>NC_041382.1:587163509-587212082 GCF_002162155.2 Triticum dicoccoides | reverse complement strand
GGGTGGAGGTTGAAGATGAATCGCATGCCCTTGATTTCGTATACAACGGCTACAAAATCGACTGACCAGAGATGAAAAAGTCAGTCGACCGACGTGTAGCCTCACCTTGCTAGTGCGTTTAGTTTCGACAGCAAAATTCAGTTTCGACAGCAAAATTCAGTTTCGACAGTTAAGTTCAGTTTCGACAGTTAAGTTCAGTTTCAACAGTTAAGTTCAGCTTCGATAGTTAAGTTCAAAGATGAGCGGCTGATGTATTTTACATCTGGCACTTTGTGGTTATGTAATTTACGTCATGTATTGGAGATGCTATTAGAATTCCACTCAGGTTAATGTTGTTCATTGTCTCTCTTGTCCTGCTTCAGCCTCGGCGTCGTACAACTCACCGGAGCTGCTCCAACAACGAAACCCTCCATCACAGAGGAGCAGTACCTCGGGCTCCATCTCCATACGCCTAAGATCTTCTTCCCCTCCTCCGACAGCAAAGTCAGCCAGAGCATCCTCACTGGCCAACCCAATCATGCTGAGATCAACATGGCTTCGCCAAAGAGGTTGTACACTTGTTGCATCTCTTTTTTACTCTACATGTTATATATATTGTCCACTAAGCACACGGATTTGTTCCTTTAGTGTCTCCTTGAAACAAAAAGCGTAGGAATTTTAATTTTCACTTGTCCTCCTTTTCAAATTCCTATTCATGAAGCACAAGACTAAGAGATAGTGGCATAATAGCATTATAACTATACATTTTTTGTGGTTTGACTTAATCTCACCATGCATCTTTGCATCCTGTGATCTTCCAATTGTTGTGAATCAAACACCCAGATTGGCAGAAATCATGTGTTTTAAAATTCTCTGTTTTGCACGTGCATTCCTATCCTATTCCTGTCTATTTCCTATCCCTGCATTGTTGGAGTCCTCCAATTCAAACGAGCCCTTACAGAATTACTTCTCTTACAGATAGTTGTCAAAGAAAACCTTGTGTGGTTTGTCCCGCTCCTGCAGCGCCGTCGTCCACCCCAGCTCAGCTGCTCCAACGATAGAAGGGTCCAGCACAGCAGGGATCTGGCCTCCAGACTATCTTTCGGCGCTTCAGATCTTCTTCCCCGCCGCTGGCAGCCATGAAAACTGCATTACCTCATCAACCGAGCAGATGACCTCGAGGACTACACGGGTCCGCAAGAGAGGTCGCACTCTTTCGTGTCTGCTTATGTTATGCATCACTCAATATTACATGCTACTTTATCGTCATGTTCACCGATTAGACTCTGGGTCAGCTCCACACTAATGGTCAAACTTGAATTTTTAAATGGTTGTGGGGTACATATCGGGGCCGCTATCAATAGTATCTATCTACTATCTAGTTAATCTCCGGTGTCTACTATGAGTTTCATGTTGGGTGGGAAACAAACAATAAAGAAGCCATTATCTGTATTTTTAACTGAAGCCATTATCTGCCTGCTACTATTGGTTTTGGGTCTATCCACAGGTTGCTACCATCACTCTAGATTTCTGCATGCACGCCTTACATAATCTCACTATGTTTTATTCCTATGCATGACAGTTATTGTAAACAATGGAACTGAACATGTAGAGCAAAAGAGACGAGCCTTGCGTGGCAATAAAATTTCATGCAGACGTCGCTCCATGGTAGGCGCAAAGGCAGCCCCCCTCCACGCATTTCGGATTGTAATCGAGAGGAAGATATCTGTTCTGAGGGGGATTCAAAAGGAGAAGACAACTCCTATTTACCCCCTGAGGTCTTCGCTCTAACTTGGCATGCTGATGTTGGTTATATCATGCATATGGTGTCTTGCATTGCTTACTTTATACATCAAATATGTCATCTACTTAGTTTAGACATCCTTTGTGCGAATGCCATCTGTTTAGTTTATTCATCGTTTATGTGAATTATGCAACGCCATCTTGTTTAGCCAGGCATCATATATGTGAATTTTGCAATGCCATCCTGCTTAGCCAGTCATCTTATATGTAAATTATATCAGGTCATCCTTTTTTTCATTACATATTACATTTGTTAACAATGTTAGTACATTCAACTGATCTTCGTGTGCATCAGCCATTTGACACGGTGATGGCAAATTCTGGAGTGAAAACAAGGTCTTTAGAGCAGACTATGCTATCTGACGAAGCGCATATCTCGATGGTTACGGATAGCTCCTCGGAGGAGGATTCAGAGACAGATGACCAGTCCTATCCCCCCCCTGAGGTGTATGCTCTAACTTGGCAGGGTTATGTTGCTCATATCGTGCGTATGGTGTCTCGCATTGCTATGTCATTTGATTAGTTTAGACATGCTTTGTGTGAATGCCACCTGTTCAGTGTCTAATTACCATATATGTGAATTATGCATTGCCATCTTGTTGCAAGACATTATATATGTGAATTATACAATGATATCTTGTTGCAAAGGCATTATATATGTGAATTATGCAATGCCATGCTATTTAGCCAATCATCATGTATGTGAATTATATCATGCTATCATTTTTTTGTATTACGTGTTCCATTTGTCGACAACGTTTGTATATTCAACTACTCTTCCTGCGCATCAGCCATTTGAAGCGGTGAAGGAAGTATCTGGAGTGAAAACAAGGTATTCAGATCAGACAATGCTACCTGCTGAAGCAAACATCTTACTGGTTACAAAGAGTTCCTTAGAGGAGGATTCAGAGACTGATGACCAGTCCTATTTCCCCCCTAAGGTCTATGCTCAAACTTGGCAGGGTTATATTACCCATGTCATGCATGTTGTCTTGCATTGCTTAGTTTTTACATCATATATGGATTGCCATCTGCGTACTTGCTTACTATATAAATCATATATTTGAATTATATCATGCCATCATGTTTACATAGTACATACACATCATCTATCTGAATTATGGCATGGCAACCCATTTAATAAAGACATCATATAGTTATATCATCTCATCTTTTTTAGTGTTTACAGTCATCATATTTTGAATTATGGCATTATATCCGTGAATTTATGTGAATTATGGCATGCCAACCTATTTAATAAACACATTATATAGTTATGTCATGTCATCCTGTTTACATAGTCTCATATTTTGAACTATGTCTTTCCATCTTTTTTAGTTAGCCATCATAATGTGAAATTGTGTCATGCTATCCTGTTTAGTTAGCCATCATATATGTGAAATTGTCTCATGCCCTCTTTTATTCCCCACTATCCATTGCACCTGTCTATCATACAATGTCTATACTTTCAATTACTTTTCTTGTTTATCAGCCATTTGAATTGGAGAGCGTGATGGCAGTATCTAAGGGAGTAACAACACGGTCTTCAGAAAGGATAGTGCTATCAGTTGATGCAGATAGAACCACGGTTGTACTTGCCCAAGGACCAGATCCACCACCCATAACCCAGATTCGCGCAGATTGTACCCCTACCCAGTTGGAAAGAGAACCAGCTACACCCCTTCTAACCCCAACCCCGGCAGATAGTAACCCAGTTCCAGTTGACACAGCACCATCTCCACCACAGAGCACCCAAACACGAGCAGTTAGTAAGGGAACTGTAGTGCCCAAAGCACGAGGACTGCCACTCCAAATCCCAACTCAACGCTTAAAGGAGAAGAAGATTTGTTCTCAGGTCAGGTTTTGTAGCTATGGTTCATACTCCTTTGCTCTTGCATTACTGTATTTACTCATACCAACTATTTTCAAATTTGAAGGATGGAATTGAAACTCCAATGGCGCAACAGGTATGTTTTAAACCTATTTCTTTAACTGGTTTGCTGTTGTAACCTACTCTATGTTGATTTTGGTTTCAATTGAATAAACAATTATGTTCTCATGTCATGCACATTACAAGTGTTGTTATTGCTCTATAGTTATCCACACTTATATTCTGTCTATTCTGCTTTGTCTTGAACAAATATTATTTGAACTGTGTCTCTATCTTGATCTGGCAACAAAAAGTAGAATGATATAGACCATAAAGTGACCATGGTACATAGATATATGTTTGTTTCATGTTGTTATCCTGTCCACTTTACTACTGAACTCATTTACCAAAATGAGTTTCATATACAACATGGTAAACATGTGATGTGTCTTCTTGTTTCTCTTTTAGAATGCGGACAAAATATTGGAGAACAGTACCGCGTTATCCAATGGTAAAGGAAGTAATGCAGATAAGGTTCAAGATAGTGAGACATCCCTGTTGGTCTCCAAGAAAGCTGATAAAAACTATCTTGACGATAGTGAGGGAACCCAAAAGTCCTGTCTTGATGTAGTGTTTGAGTTACTGGCCACTACTGCTGGCACAAGCTCTTCGAACTCACTACCTGAATCAGTTCGTCTTCTTGAGTCTCAACTTCAAGTTGAAAGACATCGATCAGATGTGCTGCGACAGGAAGCTGAAGGACTGAGAAAGTCCCTGCAGAATTTAGATGCATATTTTGTGGTGCAACAGCAAGCGCTGGAGGATTTAAGCGACAAACAAGAGAAAGTTAATAAGCTTGCTAAGCATCTTGCCAGCATTATGGGTACCCAGGATATTGTTTCTTGAGATCTTCTGAAGTGGTTTCAGTTCTGGATTTGTTTTGCTGCGGCGTTTATTTGCGCTGGTTGCCAACTTTGACAACCAGTGTATATGATATGCTGCTTTGTTCCCTATATTTGCACTGGTGGAGAACTTTGATGCCCAGTGTATGTAATATGTGTAATAGCCGTGATAGCCTAGCGTTAGTTGCTTGCTTATTTATTTCCTTGTTGTCTTGTTTATTTGTTTGCTTGTAGTCATTGCAGTTCTTTTTCTGCGGTTAGCTAGTGGCTGCAATAACCTATTTTTTAAAACTAGGCCACAATAACCATGGGCTAATATTTACTGTAGTGACACTGGGCCTCCTACTGGCCGTAGAAACAGTGGGCCTTCTATGGGCCATAGAAACAATGGGCCTTCTACGGGCCATAGAAACAATGGGCCTTCTGCGGGCCGTATCATCAATGGGCCTTATACGGGTCGTATGATCGATTGGCCAAACATGGGCCAAACTGACCGCATTATGGCCGTAAACGGGCTAGAGTTTGAATCGTCTGTTCATGGGCCGACCATAACGGACCATCGTTAATAGGCCGTATTTGATGACGCTATGAAAATGGCCCAACTTATTAACGGACCACAAACGGGCCGATTGTAACCATGGGCTGAATTTGGCCCACATGCAGAAAATGACAGTAACGGGCCATAAGTAAACGAATGCTAGAAATGAGCCCAAAAATAAATGGGCTCTGAAAAGGCCGAAAGATAACATGGGCTGGAAATGGCCCAACGGAATAACGGGCCATTAATGGGTATAAAGTAATACACTGTTCATTACGGGCCAGTTTCACCACGGGCCGTTAATGGGTGTAAAGTGATATACTGTTCATTACGGGCCAGTTTCACCACGGGGCGTTAATAGGCCAAGAGTTACATAGGGCCTCATATGGGCCGAAAGACGTCATGGGCCATACATGGGCCAGAAGTGAAAACGGGCTGGAATCATATTGGGTGGCCCAGATGACGCTACTGGGCCTAATTCGGATAAGGCGTAACGGGCCTTGGGTTAGCGGGCTGTAAATGGGCTATATGCGAACAGGCCGTTAACAAGCTTTACATGGGCCGTCCCGCCACCTTTTGACCAAGTCAAACGGGCCGGCCTTTTCACAGGAATGGGCCTCTATTGGGCCGTGCCACATGTCGACGTATCATAGGCGCCTTCTGTCCAATGAGTGGATGACATCTGTCCCAACGATGAGCCGACACGTGTTTCCTCCAGCCAATGATGATTTTACACGTGGAAAATCCCCATTGTTCGGGGCTGTTAATGGGTTATCAGATCCAAAACCTGACCCGATAGCTTAACTGCGTTCCGTTACGGTTGATGCCACATGTCAGTCACCCTTGACGAAAGCACTTCTGTGACGCGGGATTTATCGTCATGGAAGTGGACACTTCTGTGATGATAATTTTGGTAATGTCATGGAATACTTCTACGATAGCACAGGTATGACTATCTTGATTCTGTCATAAAATCGTCATGGATACATACAATGACAAACAACTAATCAAAATGACAGAAAATGCGACCTACTCTGACAAACACGTATCATCACGGAAGTGTATTTTTTTGTAGTGAGGGACTCCAAACCTCAGAAAAATAACTTCTTTAAGCATCTTAATAGAGGTGTTATGATCAGCACTACTAGTTGGAATAGCTTCTACCCACTTAGTAACGTAATCAACAGCAACTAAAATATGTGTATACCCATTAGAGGAAGGAAATGGTCCCATATAATCAAAGCCCCAAACATCAAATGGTTCAATAACAAGTGAATAATTCATAGGCATTTCTTGACGTCTACTAATACTACAAATTCTTCGACATTCATCACAAGACAAGACAAACTTATGGGTATCCTTGAAGAGAGTAGGCCAATAAAAACCGGATTCAATACCTTTTGTGCAGTTCTATACCCAGCATGGTGTCCTCCATAAGCCTCGGAATGACACTTGTGTAGGATCTGTTCCTGTTCATGCTCAGGTACACAACGTCTAATAACACCATCTACTCCTTCTTTATAAAGGTGTGGGTCATCCCAGAAGTAATGTCATAAATCATAGAAAAACTTTTTCTTTTGTTGGTATGTGAAACTAGGTGGTATAAATTTAGCAACAATATAATTAGCATAATCAGCATACCATGGAGCAGTACGAGAAGCATTTATGACAACTAATTGTTCATCAGGAAAGCTATCATCAATAGGTAGTGGGTCATCAAGAACATTCTCTAACCTAGACAAGTTGTCTGCAACGGGGTTCTCAGCTCCCTTTCTATCAATAATATGCAAATCAAATTCTTGTAGTAGGAGAACCCATCTAATAAGTCTAGGTTTAGCATCTTTCTTTTCCATAAGATATTTAATAGTAGCATAATCAGTGTGAACAGTTACATTAGAATCAACAATATAAGGTCTGAACTTATCACAAGAAAATACAACTGCTAAAAATTCTTTTTCAGTAGTAGCATAATTTCTCTGAGCACTGTCTAGAGTTTTACTAGCATATTGAATAACATTTAATTTCTTATCAACTCTTTGTCCTAGAACAACACCAACATCATAATCACTAGCATCACACATGATTTCAAAGGGTAAATTCCAATCAGGAGGCTGAAAAGTAGGTGCAGAAATCAAGGCTTTCTTAAGTATTTCAAATGCTTCTACACAATCATCATCAAAGACAAAAGGAACATCTTTTTGTAAGACATTAGTCAGAGGCCTGGAAATTTTTGAGAAGTCTTTAATGAACCTCCTATAAAATTCGGCATGACCAAGAGGAAACTTCTTATTCCTTTAATGTCCTTTGGACACGGCATCTTTTCAATAGCATCAACTTTAGCTTTATCAACTTCAATATCTCTTTCCGAAATTATATGCCCCAAGACAATACCTTCATTAACCATAAAGTGACACTTCTCCCAATTCAAGACAAGATTAGTTTCCTCACATCTCTGCAAAACACGATCAAGTTTGCTTAAGGAATCATCAAAAGAAGTTCCATATACAGAAAAATCATCCATGAATACCTCAACAATCTTTTCACAAAAGTCAGAGAATATCACAGTCATACATCTTTGAAAGGTAGCAGGTGCATTACATAAACCAAAAGTCATCCGTCTATAAGCAAAGGTACCAAAAGAGCAAGTAAAAGTGGTCTTTTCCTGGTCCTCTTTTGACACAAGTATTTGAGAGAAACCAGAATAACCATCTAGAAAGCAAAAATGTGTATGCTTGGATAATCTTTCTAGCATTTGAGCAATGAAAGGTAGAGGGTAATGATCCTTTTTAGTAGCTTTATTTGATTTGCGGAAATCAATTACCATTCTATAACCTGTAACAAGTCTTTATGGGATCAATTCATCTTTATCATTAGGAACAACAATAATACCTCCTTTGTTATGGACACAATGGACAGGACTTACCCACTAACTATCAGCAACAGGATAAATTATACCTGCCTCCAGAAGCATTAGTATTTCTTTTCTTACCACTTCTTTCATTTTAGGATTTAACCATCGTTGGTGATCAACAACTGGTTTATCGTCTTTTGCCAATTATATTTTGTGCTGGCATAGAGTGGGACTAACGCCCTTAAGATCATCAAGAGTATATCCGATAGCGGCACGGTGCTTCTTCAGAGTTTTCAATAATTTCTCTTCTTCTTGCTCTGAAAGGTTAGCACTAATAATAACAGGATATATATTCTTTTCATCAAGATAAGCATATTTAAGAGTATCAGGTAATGGTTTAAGCTCAAACACGGGATCACCCTTAGGTGGAGGAGGATCCCCTAGAATTTCGACAGGCAAGTTGTGTTTCAAAATAGGTCCCTGTTTAAATAATACTTCATATATTTCCCTTCTTTCATTCATAAACATATCATTTTCATGGTCTAGTAAATATTGTTCTAAAGGATCATTAGGTGGCACAGCAATAGAAGCAGGACCAATAATTTCATATTTACTAGGCAATTCTTTATCATGGGGTTGTCTACGAAATTTAGCAAAATTAAAATCATGAGACATATCCCCTAAACCAACAGAAACAATATCCTTTTTGCAGTCTATCTTAGCATTGACAGTATTCAAGAAGGGTCTACCAAATATAATGGGACAAAAGTCATCTTGTGGGGAACCAAGAACAAGAAAATCAGCAGGATATTTAACTTTTCCACACAAGACTTCAACATCTCTAACAATCCCAATCGATGAAACATTATCTCTATTGGCAAGCTTAATTGTAACATCAATACCTTCTGTCTCAGCAAGTGCAATATCATGCATAATTTCTTCATATAAAGAATGAGGTATTGCACTCGCACTAGCACCCATATCACATAAGCCATGATAGCAATGATCTCCTATTTTAACAGAAATAATAGGCATGCCTACAACAGGTCTATGTTTATTCTTAGTATCGGGTCTAGCAATTCTAGCAGCTTCATCACAAAAGTAAATAACATGCCCATCAATATTATCGGACAAGAGATCTTTAACTATAGCAATACTAGGTTCAAATTTAATTTGCTCAAAGGGTGTAGGTGTTCTAGTATTACTGTTACGAACCACAATTGAAGCTTTAGCATGATCCTTCCAGCAGGGAAAGGTGGTTTCTCAATATAAGCGGTAGGAACAATAGGATCAACATTATAAGTGATAGTATTTTCTTCAACTTTAATAGGTTCAAATACTTTTACTTCAATGGGAGGATGATATTTAAGCCACTTCTCCTTAGGGAGATCAACATGAGTAGCAAATGATTCACAGAAAGAAGCTACTATTTCAGAGTCAAGTCCATATTTAGTGCTAAATTCACGAAAAGCATCGGTATGCATAAAAGATTTACCATAATCAAACTTAGGTGTTATACCTAACTCCTTACCTTCGTTGATTTCCCAATCTTCAGAGTTGCGTTTAATTCTTTCCAAATAAATCCCATTTGAATTCAATAGTCTTCATCATAAAAGATCCAGTACAAGAAGTATCGAGCATGGAGTGATTATTGAGAGAAAGCCGAGCATACTTTTTTTGAATAATAATTTCTCTTGAGAGCTCATGATTGGGGCATGAATGTAACATTGACTTAAGCCTCCCCCAAGCTTGAGTGATGCTTTCTCCATCACGAGGCCAAAAATTATATATATAATTACGATCATGATGAACCACATGCATAGGATAAAACTTCTGATGAAATTCCAATTTCAATCGGTTGTAGTTCCATGATCCAATATCATCAAATAGCCTAAACCATGTCAATTTCTTTCCCTTCAAAGATAAAGGTAAGACCTTCTTCTTGATAACATCCTCGGGCATACCTGCAAGCTGAAATAATCCACAAACTTCATCCACATAGATTAGGTGCAAATCGGGATGCAATGTTCCATCTCATGTAAAAGGATTAGCTAGCAGTTTATCTATCATACCCGAAGGAATTTCAAAGTAAACATTTTCAGTAGGTTGAGGAGCAACTCTTTGCTCTATTGGTCAGGGTGAAGATACCCCGAACAAGCCCCTCAAAGGATTACTTTCCATAGTAACAAGTGAAAGTAAATTTCAGCACACTATATAAATTTTTCCTTACCAAAGGCACTTCACTCCCTGGCAACGGCGCCAGAAAAGAATCTTGATGACCCACAAGTATAGGGGATCTATCATAGTACTTTCGATAAGTAAGAGTGTCAAACCCAACGAGGAGCAGAAGGAAATGATAAGCAGTTTTCAATAAGGTATTCTCTACAAGCATTGAAATTATCGGTAACAGATAGTTTTGTGATAAGGTAATTGGTAACGAGTAACAAGTAATAAAAGTAAATAAGGTGCAGCAAGATGGCCCAATACTTTTTGTAGCAAAGGACAAGCCTGGACAAACTCTTATATAAAGGAAAGCGCTCCCGGGGACACATGAGAATTATCGTCAAGCTAGTTTTCATCACACTCATATGATTCGCGTTTGGTACTTTGATAATTTGATATGTGGGTGGACCGGTGCTTGGGTACTGCCCTTACTTGGACAAGCATCCCACTTATGATTAACCCCTCTTGCAAGCATCCACAACTACAAAATAAGTATTAAGGTAAAACTAACCATAGCATGAAACATATGGATCCAAATCAGCCCCTTACGAAGCAACGCATAAACTAGGGTTTAAGCTTCTGTCACTCTAGCAACCCATCATCTACTTATTACTTCCCAATGCCTTCCCCTAGGCCCAAACAATGGTGAAGTTTCATGTAGTCGACGTTCACATGACACCACTAGAGGAAAGACAACATACAACTCATCAAAATATCGAATGAATACCAAATTCACATAACTACTTATAGCAAGACTTCTCCCATGTCCTCAGGAACAAACGTAACTACTCACAAACCATATTCATGTTCATAATCAGAGGGGTATTAATATTCATAAAGAATATGAACATATGATCTTCCACCAAGTAAACCAACTAGCATCAACTACAAGGAGTAATCAACACTACTAGCAACCCCAGGTACCAATCTGAGGTTTTGAGACAAAGATTGGATACAAGAGATGAACTAGGGTTTGGGATGAGATGGTGTTGGTGAAGATGTTGATGGAGATTGACCCCTCCCGATGAGAGGATCGATGGTGATGACGATGGTGATGATTTCCCCTCCCAGAGGGATGTTTCCCCGGCAGAAAAGCTCCGCCGGAGCCCTAGATTGGTTCCACCAAGGTTCCGCCTCGTGGCGGCAGAGTTTCGTCCTGAGAGCTTGCTTATGGATTTTTTCAGGGAGAAAGACTTCATATAGCCAAAGATGGGCACCGGAGGCCTGCCAGGGGGCCCATGAGACAGGGGGAGCGCCCAGGGGGTAGGGCGCACCCGCACCCTTGTGGGTGGTGGGTGGCCCCCTCTGGTGCTTCCTTCACCCAATATTTTTTATATATTCTAAAAACGACTCCCGTGGAGTTTCAGGACTTTTGGAGTTGTGCAGAATAGGTCTCTAATATTTGCACCTTTTCCAGCCCAGAATTCTAGCTGCCGGCATTCTCCCTCTTCGTGTAAACCTTGTAAAATAAGAGACAATAGGTATAAGTATTGTGACATAATGTGTAATAATAGCCCATAATGCAATAAATATCGGTATAAAAGCATGATGCAAAATGGACGTATCAAGGGTCACGTGTCGGGGCCTTTAGGCAAGTCCACATACTCAACCATCATATAGTCTTCTATGATTGCTAACACTCACCGCATAGACATGAGCAAAACATTTCAACTGGACACATAGAAAGATGGGGGCTTATGGTTTCGCCTCCCAACATACTCACCTCAAGGGTGATGTCAACAATAATAACTCATGCCACCCATATTCAACTAGACATATGTGCCTAGATCTTTCCTCACCACATGATGCTTGCCAAGGGAGAAAAATAAAAGGAATAGAGAGAAATTTTTTGACTCTTACATAAAAGTAAAAGATAGGCCCTTCGCAGAGGGAAGCAAAGGTTGCCATGCGCTTATTTGTTTGTATGCTCAATCCCTTAGTGCAAAAGAACGTCACGTTACATTGCCCCTTGGGATAGCAACCTTTATTATGCAGTCTGTCGCTTTTATTCTTCACCATCACAAGTTCGTGCAATGCTCAATTTTCTATTACACTAAATGATCTCACACTTTTAGAAGCAATTTTATTGCCTTTTTGCACCGATGACAACTTACTTGAGGGATCTTGCTCAATCCCTAGGTAGGTATGGTGGACTCTGGAAAATGAGATTTGGGTTTAAGGGTTTTTTGGATGCACAAGTAGTATCTCTACTTAGTGCGTAATTTTTGGCTAGCAAAGATAGGGGCAAGCACCACATGTTATAGAATCCATGACAATATGACTTCTTTGTGAATATGAACAAGCATAAATCATTAAGTTGTCTTCCTTGTCCAACGTCAACAATTTTGGCATATAATATTTTGATGAGGGCTCACAATCACAAATGATTTCTAGGATAGTATATTTATATGTGAATGTTATCTTCCCTCATTAATTCTTTCATGAATTATATCATTGACTAATGCTATGTTTGTCAATCTCTAATAAAATTGTCTACTTATACTTTTCCTTATGTGGCGCCATCACCTACCATAGGATCAGTATATAATCTTTTCTTTATTTGTTTCTTTCTCTTTTTATTTCTTCATTTCTTTTCTCTTATTTGCAACATGAAAGTAAAGAAAGCAAAAACTCAGACTAAACTTTATTATATAACTTGCACACGATTACAAGGATAGATCACTAAGCAAACTCTCAAAGAAGAAATGATCGAACTAAACATTTATTCATCTAGAAAAAGATCGAACTAAAATAAGTAAAAGAAAAAAGATAGTGAGATGATACGATACCGGGGCACCTCCCCCAAGCTTGGCGAAAGCCAAGGGGAGTGCCCATACCCGATACTCAATTCTCTTTTAATGGTGAAGAAGGTGATGTTGGTGAAGAAGAAGAGATCTTGTCCTCGGATTTCCATGGCAGTGGTGGTGGTGAAAAGGTGGAGGGTTTGCCCTTTTCTTCCTCCAGTTTTTGACGGAGAATAAAATTATCTATCCTCAACTCGTCGTTATCTATCTCGAGTCTTATTATCTTCTTGCATAATGCCTCCATGCTCTCATTTTTGAACCGGGGAGGAACCGATTCATCTTCATCTTCTTCGGAGGTCCAGCTATAGTGCCCCTCATCCCCATAGGACTTGGGATTTGTGACGAGATCAGCAACATAGCTCTCACCCTCATAGTCTTGGGAAGACATATTTTCAGGTCTACGCAGAAAACAACAAGAAAAGAGAACAGAGGATTTCTCCGCGATACGGTGTTCAACAGGTTCATGGAGTATATATAGATTTTTTATCTTGGGGGACAAGCAAACGGTAGAAACACGGAGTCCAGAAGGTTTCCCAGGTGGGCACAACCCACCTGGGCGCGCGAGGTAAGCCTAGCGCGCCCTGGTGTCTTGTGCCCACCAGGGAACGCTTCGTGGAAGTTTCTTTATTTCCAAAAAATTTAATATTCCAAAACTGATAAAAAATATTTTTGTGGATTTTTCGGAGTCCGTTTACTTACCGTATCACGTACCTCCTTATTTTCATGATTCTAGAGTGTTCCGGAAGGACTCTTTTATGTGTTCGTCCGGCGTCAAAGTTTGCATAATATTAGTAATAGGCTACCTGAGATATAATGCTTTATTCATTGCCCATTGACAACCTTCGGGTTAGTACCTTCGAAATTATTTATTTTGATGGCTCCAGACTGATAACCCTCCTCGATGACATATGGGCCTTCCCATTTTGAGAGGAGTTTTCCTGCAAAGAACCAAAAACGAGAGTTGTAAAAAAGAACATATTCTCCGACTTTAAACTCACGCTTTTGGATTCTTTTGTCATGCCATCTTTTAACTTTTTCTTTGAATAATTTTTCATTTTCATAAGCTTGGGTTCTCCATTCATCTAGAGAGATAATATCAAATAACCTCTTTTCACCAGCAAGCTTGAAGTCATAATTGAGTTCTTTGATTGCCCCAAATGCTCTATGTTCTAACTCATGAGCCAAATGACAAGCTTTTCCATAAACCATTTTATAAGGAGACATACCCATAGGATTTCTATATGTTGTTCTATCAGCCCAAAGTGCATCATCTAATTTCTTAGACCAATTCTTCCTGGACCTATTGACAGTCTTTTGCAAAATTAATTTTATTTCTCTATTGCTAAGTTCAACTTGACCACTAGGCTGAGGGTGATATGGTGATGCGATTCTATGGTTAACATCATACTTGGCAAGCATTTTACGGAAAGCACCATGAATAAAGTGTGAACCACCATCAGTCATTAAATATCTAGGGACTCCAAACCTTGGGAAAATAACGTCCTTAAGCATTTTAATAGAGGTGTTGTGATCAGCACTACTGGTTGGAAAAGCTTCTACCCATTTAGTAACATAATCAACAGCAACCAAAATATGTGTATACCCATTAGAGGAAGGAAAAGGTCCCATGTAATCAAATCCCCAAACATCAAACGTCTCAACAACAAGTGAATAATTCATAGCCATTTCTTGACGCTTACCGATATTACCTATTCTTTGACATTAATCACAAGATAAGACGAATGCTACCTCTTGAGCACTGCGTTGGATTTCCTTGAAGAAGAAAGGATGATGCAGCAAAGTAGCGTAAGTATTTCCCTCAGTTTTTGAGAACCACCGTATCAATCCAGTAGGGAGGCTACACGCGAGTCCCTCGTACCTGCACAAAACAAATAACTCCTCGCAACCAACGCGATAAGGGGTTGTCAATCCCTTCACGGTCACTTACGAGAGTGAGATCTGATAGATATGATAAGATAATATTTTTGGTATTTTTATGATAGAGATGCAAAGTAAAATAAAAGCAAAGTAAAAAAAGCAAAGGAAATAACTAAGTATTGGAAGATTAATATGATGAAGATAGACCCGGGGGCCATAGGTTTCACTAGTGGCTTCTCTAAAGAGCATAAGTATTTTACGGTGGGTGAACAAATTACTGTTGAGCAATTGACAGAATTGAGCATAGTTATGAGAATATCTAGGTCTGATCATGTATATAGGCATCACGTCCAAGACAAGTAGACCGACTCCTGCCTACATCTACTAGTATTACTCCACTCATCAACCGCTATCCAGCATGCATCTAGAGTATTAAGTTCATGAAAACAGAGTAACGCCTTAAGCAAGATGACATGATGTAGAGGGATTGATTCATGCAATATGATAAAAAAACCATCTTGTTATCCTCGATGGCAACAATAAAATACGTGCCTTGCTGCCCCTACTGTCACTGGGAAAGGACACCGCAAGATTGAACCCAAAGCTAAGCACTTCTCCCATTGCAAGAAAGATCGATCTAGTAGGCCAAACCAAACTGATAATTTGAATAGACTTGCAAAGATAACCCATCATACATAAAAGAATTCAGAGGAGATTCAAATATTGTTCATAGATAATCTTGATCATAAACCCACAATTCATCGGTCTCAACAAACACACCGCAAAAAGAAGATTACATCGAATAGATCTCCACAAGATAGGAGGAGAACATTGTATTGAGATCCAAAAAGAGAGAAGAAGTCATCTAGCTAATAACTATGGACCAGAAGGTCTGAGGTAAACTACTCACACTTCATTAGAGAGGCTATGGTGTTGATGTAGAAGCCCTCCGTGATGGATGCCCCCTCCGACGGAGCTCCGGAACAGTCCCCAAGATGGGATCTTGTGGATACAGAAAGTTACTGCGGTGGAATTAGGGTTTTGGCTCCTTATCTGATCGTTTGGGGTACGTAGGTATATATAGGAGGAAGGAGTACGTCGGTGGAGCAACAGGGGGCCCATGAGGGTGGAGGGTGCGCTAGGGGGTAGGCGTGCCCCCTACCTTGTGGCCTCCTCCTTTGTTTCTTGACGTAGGGTCCAAGTTTCTTGGATCATGTTCGGTGAGAAAATCACGTTCCCGAAGGTTTCATTCCGTTTGGACTCCGTTTGATATTTCTTTTCTTCGAAACCCTAAAATAGGCAAAAAAACAGCAATTCTGGGCTGGGCCTCTGGTTAAGAGGTTAGTCCCAAAAATAATATAAAAGTGGATAATAAAGCCCAATAATGTCCAAAATAGTAGATAATATAGCATGGAGCAATCAAAAATTATAGATAGGTTGGAGACGTATCAAGCATCCCCAAGCTTAATTCTTGCTCGTCCTGGAGTAGGTAAATGATAAAAAGATAATTTTTGATGTGGGGTGCTACTTGGCATAATTTTTAATGTAATTCTTCTTAATTGTGGTATGAATATTCAGATCCGAAAGATTCAAGATAAAAGTTCATATTGACATAAAAATAATAATACTTCAAGCATACTAACAAAGCAATCATGTCTTCTCAAAATAACATGGTGAAAGAAAGTTCATCCTACAAAATCAAATAGTTTAGTCATGCTCCATTTTCGTCACACAAGAATGCTCTCATCATGCACAACCCCGATGACAAGCCAAGCAATTGTTTCATACTTTAGTAATCTCAAACCTATAAACTTTCACGCAATATATGAGCGCGAGCCATGGATATAGCACTATGGGTGGAATATAATATGATGGGGGTTATGTGGAGAAGACAAAAAGGAGAAAGTCTTGCATCAACGAGGCTAATCAATGGGCTATGGAGATGCCCACCGATTGATGTTAATGCAAGGAGTAGGGATTGCCATGCAACGGATGCACTAGAGCTATAAATATATGAAATCTCAACAAAAGAAACTAAGTGGGTGTGCATCCAACTTGCTTGCTCATGAAGACCTAGGGCACTTGAGGAGGCCCATTGTTGGAATATACAAGCCAAGTTCTATAATGAAAAAATCCCACTAGTATATGAAAGTGACAAAACAAAAGACTCTCTATCATGAACATTATGGTGCTACTTTGAAGCACAAGTGTGTCAAAGGATAGTAACATTGTCCCTTCTCTCTTTTTCTCTCAATCATTATTTTTGGGGCCTTTTTTATGGCCTTTTTTTCTCTCTTTTTTTATTTCCTCACTTGGGACAATGCTCTAAAAAATGATGATCATCACACTTCTATTTATTTACAACTCAATGATTACAACTCGATACTAGAACAAAAGATGACTCTATATGAATGCCTCCGGCGGTGTACTGGGATATGCAATGAACCAAGAGTGACATGTATGAAAGAATTATGAACGGTGGCTTTGCCACAAATACTATGTCAACTACATGATCATGCTAAGCAATATGACAATGATGAATGTGTCATGATAAACGGAATGGTGGAAAGTTGCATGGCAATATATCTCGGAATGGCTATGGAAATGCCATAATAGGTAGGTATGGTGGCTGTTTTGAGGAAGATATAAGGAGGTTTATGTGTGAAAGAGCGTATCATATCACGGGGTTTGGATGCACCGGCGAAGTTTGCACCAACTCTCAATGTGAGAAAGGGCAATGCACGGTACCGAAGAGGCTAGCAATGATGGAAGGGTGAGAGTGCGTATAATCCATGGACTCAACATTAGTCATAAAGAACTCACATACTTATTGCAAAAGTCCACAAGTCATCAAAAACCAAGCACTACGCGCATGCTCCTAGGGGGATAGATTGGTAGGAAAAGACCATCGCTCGTCCCCGACCGCCACTCATAAGGAGGACAATCAAATAACACCTCATGTTTCAAATTTGTGACATAACGTTTACCATACGTGCATGCTACGGGACTTGCAAACTTCAACACAAGCATTTCTCAAATTCACAACTACTCAACTAGCAGGACTTTGATATTATTACCTCCATATCTCAAAACAATCATCAAGCATCAAACTTCTCTTAGTATTCAAAACACTCATAAGAAAAATTTTAACTTTTCTTTGAATACCAAGAATATTAGGATTATTAAAGCAAATTACCATGCTATTTAAGACTATGAAAATAATCTAAGTGAAGCATGAGAGATCAATAGTTTCTATAAAACAAATCCACCAGCGTGCTCTAAAAGATATAAGTGAAGTACTAGAGCAAAACTATATAACTCAAAAAGATATAAGTGAAGCACATAGAGTATTCTAACAAATACCAAATCATGTATGGATCTCTCAAAAGGTGTGTACATAAAGGATGATTGTGGTAAACTAAAAAGCAAAGACTCAAATCATACAAGATGCTCCAAGCAAAACACATATCATGTGGTTAATAAAAATATTGCTCCAAGTAAAGTTACCGATAGAAGTAGACGAAAGAGGGGATGCCTTCCGGGGCATCCCCAAGATTTGGCTTTTAGGTGTCCTTAGATTATCTTGGGGGTGCCATGGACATACCCAAGATTAGGCTCTTTCCACTCCTTGTGTCAGGACCCCGACTCAATGCCACATCGATCTAGCATGTAACACCTCATATCACTTTGCGGCCTCACGCACGGTATCCCCACGGGGGTTGCCTTACCTTTGCCCGGGACCGTTTGCGCATTTTGGCACACGTATATGATGGTGTTGCTAGCATCCATATGATAAAGAGCCCGGGATGACATGGCTAGTCGTAAACCCAAAGTGGCACTGGCTTACAGGGACAGGCATCCATGACCCAGCATCGAACGTGTCGGTCATCAACGAGTGAATCCAGGCTGTAGCACTGGGCTAACAGGACTCCGGTGAACCGGGCTGTAGCAGGCTAACAGGACTCCGGTATTCATCGCGTGACATTTCCCCGAAGGGACAGACACAGGATCGAAGAAGGACACATGCCGGCCAGCCTAAGTGTTCCGGAGCAGTAGCAAGCTACCAGGGCTCAGTGGAAGCACTAGGAGACATTTCCCGGTAAGAGAGACTACTAAGGATAAACAACTAGATAGTCAGATCCCACACATAGCAATACACATTACACGTACGCATAACATGCAAGTATGTGCTGTACAACATGGCATCACAGCATAACTCAACAACTCATATAGATAAAGGCTCAGAAGAGCCATCATAGCATTATTACAAACAGGGGTCACATGACCCAACAGTCAGAGCAATCAAGCAGCAAACGGAAGCATTACATGTCTGAGTACAGACATCTATAAATGAAAAAGGCTGAAAGCCTGACTATCTACAACATCCGATCAAGATCGTAGCTGAGGTACTAGCTACTAGTCGAAGTCCACGAGAACACTAGTAAGACCGAAGTCTCCGCTGCAAAACATAAATGAAGCAACATGAGTACAAAGGTACTCAGCAAGACTTACATCAGATCCTAGCATACATGCATTTGTGTCAAGGGGGTAATGTGGAGTTTAGTTGCAGCAAGCCAACTTTGACTCTGTGGCTATCCTATTCTACGACTACCAGAAACTCTGGAGGTGAGACAACGTACACGAGTCCACTAACCACCATTCAATACACTACTATGGATTCATCCCCGTCTCCCTACGAGAAGGCCATCCATAGCACTCACACTTGTCTTGAGCCTTTTAGGGTAACCACTTCAAGTTGTCTATGTACCATGTAAGCATCCAAGAAGTCCATAACCGCGGACCCGGCTATTCGAATAGATCATGTTAACCCTTCAGGGGTGTACTTCTTCACACACGCTCTCGCCACTTACCGCCATGTACACGTCATGTATCTCGGCAACCTTCAAGCGGAAGCCTGGCGAGGGTGTCGGCCACGACCTGACTAACCACACAAGACTCTAGTCCAGGTTTATCGCCTATTCGGGTTCCACCCGCAAGGAGATCCGGCCGGGATGTCGCTTACGGCCCCAAACGATGTGTACAGGGTTCCCGAGCCCACCATCCGGGTGCCACTCGGTACACCAGGCCACGTGTGCCTAGTCTGTCCCAAGCCCACCCTGCCGGGTGCCACTTGGTAGAAAAATAGCACTACCTACAAACACCAGGAACTAGTTGCGACTCCTAGACAGAGACCAAGTTGGTTAATAAGTCGAGAGGGGTCGAGTTACCGGAACCCAATGTGTGGTAGTATCGAGTCATTGGACAACATACATAGAACTCAGTGCTTAAGGACGGTTCTAGTGAGACAACCCACCATGTACTCCTACATGGCCTCTCACCGCTACCTTTACCAAATCGTGTTCACACACTTCACTCTCAGCATTAGAACATATCGTAACACTCCAATTCATTCCCAATGAACCAGACCTGACACACTCTAAGCAATAGCAGGCATAGCATGGTAGGAACACAACATGGCTCAATCAACTCCTACACATGCTAGTGGGTTTCAACTATTTACTGTGGCAATGACAGGTCATGCAGAGGAATGGGTTCAACTACCGCAGCACAAAGTAGCAGATGAATCGTTGTTGTCCTAATGCAATAACTGAGAGCAGGAGCGAGAGAGTAGGGTTTTATCGAAATGAACAAGGGGGTTTGCTTGCCTGGTAAAACAACAGAGGAGGCACTGCTTCACAGACAGGTACTCTGGAACAGCTCCGGAGCAGGACCTATCGAGAAGGAACGGTGCCGGCAATCAATACACAATCATATGCAACAATATGATGCATGAACATGGCATGTAGATGTGATGCTGTTTGAGCTAATGCAACTAGTAATCATTTGGTTTGAAGTCCATTTGAACCAAAGGTTCAAATGCATCTCCAAATTAAGCTCCTATATATGCCATAATGTGTTTTCTCATAATCAGCATGTATAAGTTGGTTTGTCATGCATGAAACTAGTACAGATGGAAAGATTGCATTTTTCTGATAATTTTTCATATATAAATTATTTTAATCTGAGCTACGGTTGAATTGTTATGAATTTTTGAAGTTTAAAACAATTTCTGGAATTTTCTGATTTAATTTAAATCCAGAAATCATATTATTGCGCCAGCATGACGTCAGCACGACGTCAGCGGTCAATTGGGCTGGTCCGGGTCAAACCTGACATGTGGGGCCCACACGTCAGTGACAGGGGGGTTAAACAGGGGTTAATTTAGTTCTAATTAAGAGTTAGTGGCGCTGGGGCCCACTGTCAGTGTCACAGTTAGTTAACAAAGTTAATTAGTTGCTAAACTAATCCTAAACTAAAAATTAGCAGGGTCGGGCCCCACCTGTCATTGACCCACACGGGTCAAATCTGGGTCAACAGGGGGTCTAACCCGGTCAACTCGCCGGCGTTTAGCCGCCGGCGAGGCCCGAGACGGCGGAACGCCGCGGAAATCACCCACAGGGCTCCGTTCGAGGCGTGTTTAGGCTCTTCGAAGAGCTGGCGATGCGGCGCGTCGAGCAGTGCCCTCGGCCAGAGCTGGGGTGGCCGAGAACGACGTCGGCGACCATGTTTGCGGCCGCCGGAGTTCGGCTGTGTTCAGGGGCGCGGCTGCAGCGTGCTAACGCGCGAACTAAAACGCTAGCGGGGCACTACGAGGTGCGGCGAGAGTGCTAGGTGCACTAGCGTGGCCAAAGGGTCGCCGGAGCAACGCCGGCGACAAGCTCGAGCGGAGGCGAGCTTCGGCCACGGCGGAACTGAGGCCTAGACGGTGTAAACGCGAGGAGGAGGAGAGGGGTTCGAAGCAGAGGCTCACGAGGAGGTCGATGGGCTGGTCAGCTTGCTTGGGGAAGGCCGGAGCAGAGCAGGGCGGCGAAGACGATCTCGGACGGCCGAGGTTGAAGACGAGGACGGTGCAGGCGCTGTGGTGCGTCCCCGGTTGCGTGGGGCATCGAGGAAGAAGACGGAGCCGAGGCGGTTCTCTTGGACACGCTGGTGCGACTAGGGAGGGCTGGTGGCCATGGCGACGGTGAGCGATGGCGGCGGCAGCGCTCGGGTGCGCTCGGGGAAGAGAGAACCAGGGAGGAGGGAGAGCGAGAGGGAGTGAGAGCGGTGCGGGGCAGCGCGTGGCGACGTTCCGGACGTCCAGGCGTCGAGGGGGAGGACAGGCAGGCAGGTGCCGTGGCGGCACGGCGGTGCGCACGCGTCAGCCACACGCCCCTGGCCTCCTGGCGGGAGGTGGAGGACGACTGGCACTAGCCAGTCGGCTGGGCCGGCCAGCTGGGCCGCACAGTGCCAGGCCTCAGGTGAGCACAGGTAGGCATTTTTTTCTAATTTTGTTTTCTTTTCTACTTTTCTGGCATTTGTTTGGTTTAATAAAAATCCTAAACCATTTTATTTGCTTATGCCAATTTTTGTAGGGGCTAATGGTATTATTCCAGAGCTCCTCGCAAAAGGCACAATTTTTGGACATATATTAATATATATAACTAATATATTTCCAATGCAAATATTTATCGAATTAATCCAAACGGCCAAAATAAATGTCCATGAGCTCCTAAAATATTGTTTTGATTTTTATCTCTGTCCAATATTTTCAGGGAGCAACATGAGCATTTTCTTGGACCCTTTTTGGAGAAATTTTTATTTGGGTCATTTTCAAAAATGATTCTGAGGGTTCCACCAATCCTCATTTCAAATTTAAATGAAATTTAAACATGATGCACAATGACTAGCTAGTCTAGGTCATACCAGACTAGGGATGTGACAACTCGCCCCCACTTGAAAAAATCTTGTCCCGAGATTCAGGGGCCGACGGAAAGAAAGCGGGGTACTCCAGTCGAAGACGATCTTCTCGCTCCCAAGTAGCTTCTCTCTCGGAATGATGAGACCACTGAACTTTGAGAAACTTGATGTTCTGACGTCGAGTGACACGCTCTGCTTGATCAAGAATGCGAACCAGGTACTCTCGGTATGTGAGGTTATCTTGGAGATCAAGCGTTTCGTGGTCCACTCCGCGGATAGGATCCAAGAAGCAACGCCTGAGTTGAGAGACGTGGAAGACATCATGAACTCGAGAAAGATGTGGGGGTAGTTCCAACTGGTAGGCAACCTCTCCTCGTTTAGCGAGAATGCGAAAGGGACCAATGTAACGAGGAGCCAACTTGCCCTTGATACCAAAACGATGGGTACCCTTCAGAGGAGTAACCCGAAGGTAAGCTTGGTCGCCAATTTCATAAGTCATATCCTTATGATGACGATCATACTGGCTCTTTTGACGAGACTGGGCTGTTTTCAAATTCTCACGAATGATGCGAACTTGCTCTTCTGCCTCCTGGATCATGTCCGGTCCAAAGAATTGTCTTTCACCGGTTTCTGACCAGTTCAAAGGTGTTCGACATCTTCGTCCATAGAGAACCTCAAAAGGAGCTTTCTTGAGGCTGGATTGATAGCTATTGTTATAAGCAAACTCGGCAAAAGGAAGACATTTCTCCCAATCCATACCGAATGAGATAACGCAAGCTCTGAGCATGTCTTCGAGAATTTGATTGACCCGTTCCACCTGACCACTCGACTGAGGGTGGAAAGCGGTACTGAAGGAAAGATGGGTTCCCATGGCAGTTTGGAAACTCTCCCAGAAATGAGAAGTGAAAAGACTGCCACGGTCTGAATTGATCTCTGGTGGAACACCATGAAGTGATACTATTCGAGAAATATATAAGTCAGCGAGCTGACTAGCAGTGATACTCTCTCGAACAGGTAGGAAGTGCGCCACTTTGGAGAGACGATCAATGACTACGAAGATAGCATTATTCCCTTTCTTGGTCCTGGGAAAGCCGGTGATGAAGTCCATACCAACTTTATCCCATTTCCATTCAGGAATAGCTAAAGGCTGAAGGGTGCCAGCAGGTCTTTGATGCTCTGCCTTAACGCGACGACAAACGTCACATTTAGCAATGAACTCAGCGATTTCTCTCTTCATCCTAGTCCACCAGAACCTATGGCGTAGATCCTGATACATCTTAGTACTACCGGGATGAATTGTGAGAGGAGATTCATGCGCCTCCTTAAGAATCAATTGTCGAAGATGTTGCTTCTTGGGGACCACCAGGCGGTTCCCAAAGAAAACAACACCTCGATCATCTATAGAGAAACTACCAGCAATACCCTTGGCAATGTTTCTCTTGATCCGGGTAATCCCCGTATCATGCTTCTGGGCTTCTATGATAAGATCCACAAGGGTAGGTTTCGCCACCAAGGTAGAAAGGAATCCGTGAGGAGCAATGTGAAGATTAAGCTTACAGAATTCCTCATGGAGAAGTGGTTGGCCTTGCTGCAACATGAGATTGTTGCAATAGGATTTACAGCTTAGAGCATCAGCCATGACATTGGCTTTGCCTGGGGTGTAGGTAATCCCTAGATCATAATCTGTGATCAACTCCAACCAACGTCTTTGCCTAAGGTTCAGATCCGGTTGGGTGAAGATATACTTGAGACTCTGGTTATCGGTGTAGATCTCGCAACGTTTACCAAGAAGGTAATGTCGCCAGGTCTTGAGTGCATAGACTACGGCTGCAAGCTCTAGATCATGTGTAGGATAATTCTCCTCATGTGGATGCAACTGTCGAGATGCATAGGCAATCACATGACGATCCTGCATAAGAATGCAACCTAGTCCCTGTCGTGAGGCGTCGCAGTAGATAATAAAGTCTTTAGTGAAATCCGGTGGCACAAGTATGGGAGCAGAAGTCAGGCGTCTTTTCAGTTCCTGAAAACTGTACTCACACTGTGGGGACCACTCGAACTTTTTATCTTTCTTGAGAAGTTCCGTGAGGGGTTTGGCTACTTTGGAGAAATTTTCAACAAAGCGGCGACAATAGCTGGCTAGGCCAAGGAAACTCCTAACTTGTTTAACGGTCTCAGGTGGAGTCCAATCGAGAACGGCTTGAACTCTCTTGGGATTGACAGCAATGCCCTTACCAGAGATTACGTGGCCTAAGTAGGTCACTTCTGGCAACCAAAATTCACACTTGGAGAACTTGGCATAAAGGCGGTGCTCTCTGAGTTTTTCTAACACAAGTCTAAGATGTTCGGCATGCTCTTCCTCGTTCTTTGAGTAAATAAGAATGTCATCAAGGTAAACCACGACGAACTTATCTAAGTACTCCATGAAGATCGAGTTCATCAAGCGGGAGAATGTAGCTGGAGCGTTAGTTAGACCAAAGGACATGACGGTGTACTCGTACTGGCCATAACGAGTAACAAAAGCTGTCTTGGGAATGTCCCCATTTCTGATCTTAATTTGGTGGTATCCTAACCTCAAATCCATCTTGGAGAAGACTGAGGATCCAGCGAGCTGATCATACAGGTCGTTGATCCTGGGGAGCGGATACTTGTTCTTTATCGTGACCAAATTAACGGGACGATAATCTACAACCATCCGGTCCGTACCATCCTTCTTCTTGACGAAGAGGACGGGGCAAGCCCAAGGAGAAGAACTAGGACGGATGAAACCCTTTTGCAAGGACTCGTCAAGTTGTTTCTTAAGCTCGGCTAGTTCTAAGGGTGCCATCTTGTAAGGTCTCCTAGAGATTGGAGCTGTTCCTGGGATAAGATCTATGACGAACTCTACATCTCTATCAGGTGGAACACCTGGCAGTTCCTCTGGAAAGACATCCGGAAAGTCACGGACTACCGGGATATCTTCAAGGTCTGGAAGAGGGCTGGCATTAAGAGAATAGAGCTGACGCTTTGCAGCTCTAGTGGAGATGGTGACTATCTTGCCAGATGGGTGTGTAAGCTGAACAGATCTTGTGTAACAATCAATCTTGGCATGATGAGCTGTCATCCAGTCCATACCCAAGATGATGTTAATATCTGAGGACTTGAGGGCTACCAGTGATGCAAGGAATACAAGTCTATCAACAAGGATTTCGTTACCATGGCTGATTCTGGTGGTCTGCCATCTAGACCCTGGGGTTTGGATTTCAAGCGGAGTTGGCATATCACAAAATGACATGTCGTGCAAATGAGCACAGCCTTCAGAAATGAAGGAGTGAGATGCCCCAGTATCGAATAGAACTGATGCTGGGTGACAATTGACAAGGAGTGTACCAAGAACGACATCTGGATCATCATGAGCGGCTTTAGCTGAGACGTGATGCACACGTCCACGTTCAGTGGGAACTGACTTGACACTGATCATCTTGCGTGATGGCTTAATACAGCCAACAGTCTTCTCGGGCTGGGGTGGAGCATAACTAGTCTGAGAGCAGTCACGTGCATAGTGTCCTGGCTTCCCGCATGTGAAGCAAGTCCCTGAGGTTGGACGTGGACCCGCACTGACAAACGGTCTACCAGTAGGCAAGGGTGGAACATATGACTGAGCTGGGGAAGGCACCACATAGGATGGCCTCGGTGTATAACCGGAAGGAAGAGCGGAGTTTGGAACCCAAATCCGGCGCTTCTGGGAACTAGAGCCAGAGGAGGATCCCAAATCACGGTTGTGCTTACGAGACTCCTCGTAAGTGAGCTGAGCTGTCTCTGCATTGATGGCCTTGTTCACAAGGGCTTGGAATGTATCACAATGATGCAGGTGGAGATCACGGCGCAACTTGGGGTTGAGACCCTTTCGGAACCTAGCCTGCTTCTTGGCGTCCGTGGACACTTCTTCTGTGGCATAGCGGGCGAGGTTCTCAAACTCTCGGCTGTAAGCATCAACAGCCATCTTACTCTGGGCGAAACTACAGAACTCTTCTCTCTTGCGATCAATGAGGGCCTGGGGAATGTGATGCTCGCGAAAAGCCTCAGTGAAATCCTTCCTGGTAGGAATCTGGCCAGCTGGAAGCAAAGCCTCATAGTTCTGCCACCAAAGACTAGCAGGACCTTCCAGGCGGTAAGTGGCATAGGTGACCTTGTCACCTTCAGCTACGTTCGCAGAACGCAGCGTATGAGTGATGCTACGGAGCCAGTCATCTGCATCGAGTGGCTCGATGGAATGATGAAAGGTAGGTGGGTGCAAGCGAATGAAGTCACGAATGGTCGCAGACTTATTGGACTGATGTGCGGTGTTCTCCTCGATACGTGCCAACAAACGGTTAGACTCACGCTTGTTCCTCTCCATTTCTAACATGAACTCTGTCAACGAAGGCTGGTCGGGAGGATCCTCACCCCTACCATCTCCGTGGTTCTGGCTACGAGCAACGGAACTTCGCTTAGCTGATGACATCCTGAGAGGCGAACCAAGGACGGAGTCAGCATCAACTATGGATTGTAGAATGTAGGACAAGGAATTAGTATCTCTCAAATTCCTAGGGAAATTCCGGCAGCATAACGGCAGTAAAATGCTCAGAATGAGACATCCTACTAAAAATGGGGTGGTAACATACTCATCATCATCACTCAAAGTTCTGAGATAGTACTAAACAGACTACACCGAAAGTACTCAAAAACTGGGGTATGACTCTGATCAACCAATCCTAAGGGACTACGGAGTAGTAACACGTGATCCTGATAGACGGAAGAGAAGCCTAGTTCCTTAATCCCGTCGGAAAGATAGGATGACTCAGATCAGACGGTCATGAGGTTTAAGGAGTAAAAAGAGCCTTACGTTCCAATCCACAATCAATTCCCTTACATAACTAAAGATTTTCTAGACTCAACTTCGACCAGTTTGGCTTCGTAATCCTACAGGCAGTCAAGCTCTGATACCAGCGCTGTCAGGACCCCGACTCAATGCCACATCGATCTAGCATGTAACACCTCATATCACTTTGCGGCCTCACGCACGGTATCCCCACGGGGGTCGCCTTACCTTTGCCCGGGACCGTTTGCGCATTTTGGCACACGTATATGATGGTGTCGCTAGCATCCATATGATAAAGAGCCCGGGCTGACATGGCTAGTCGTAAACCCAAAGTGGCACTGGCTTACAGGGACAGGCATCCATGACCCAGCATCGAACGTGTCGGTCATCAACGAGTGAATCCAGGCTGTAGCACTGGGCTAACAGGACTCCGGTATTCATCGCGTGACATTTCCCCGAAGGGACAGACACAGGATCGAAGAAGGACACATGCCGGCCAGCCTAAGTGTTCCGGAGCAGTAGCAAGCTACCAGGGCTCAGTGGAAGCACTAGGAGACATTTCCCGGTAAGAGAGACTACTAAGGATAAACAACTAGATAGTCAGATCCCACACATAGCAATACACATTACACGTACGCATAACATGCAAGTATGTGCTGTACAACATGGCAACACAGCATAACTCAACAACTCATATAGATAAAGGCTCAGAAGAGCCATCATAGCATTATTACAAACAGGGGTCACATGACCCAACAGTCAGAGCAATCAAGCAGCAAACGGAAGCATTACATGTCTGAGTACAGACATCTATAAATGAAAAAGGCTGAAAGCCTGACTATCTACAACATCCGATCAAGATCGTAGCTGAGGTACTAGCTACTAGTCGAAGTCCACGAGAACACTAGTAAGACCGAAGTCTCCGCTGCAAAACATAAATGAAGCAACATGAGTACAAAGGTACTCAGCAAGACTTACATCAGATCCTAGCATACATGCATTTGTGTCAAGGGGGTAATGTGGAGTTTAGTTGCAGCAAGCCAGCTTTGACTCTGTGGCTATCCTGTTCTACGACTACCAGAAACTCTGGAGGTGAGACAACGTACACGAGTCCACTAACCACCATTCAATACACTACTATGGATTCATCCCCGTCTCCCTACGAGAAGGCCATCCATAGCACTCACACTTGTCTTGAGCCTTTTAGGGTAACCACTTCAAGTTGTCTATGTACCATGTAAGCATCCAAGAAGTCCATAACCGCGGACCCGGCTATTCGAATAGATCATGTTAACCCTGCAGGGGTGTACTTCTTCACACACGCTCTCGCCACTTACCGCCATGCACACGTCATGTATCTCGGCAACCTTCAAGCGGAAGCCTGGCGAGGGTGTCGGCCACGACCTGACTAACCACACAAGACTCTAGTCCAGGTTTATCGCCTATTCGGGTTCCACCCGCAAGGAGATCCGGCCGGGGTGTCGCTTACGGCCCCAAACGATGTGTACAGGGTTCCCGAGCCCACCATCCGGGTGCCACTCGGTACACCAGGCCACGTGTGCCTAGTCTGTCCCAAGCCCACCCTGCCGGGTGCCACTTGGTAGAAAAATAGCACTACCTACAAACACCAGAAACTAGTTGCGACTCCTGGACAGAGACCAAGTTGGTTAATAAGTCGAGAGGGGTCGAGTTACCGGAACCCAATGTGTGGTAGTATCGAGTCATTGGACAACATACATAGAACTCAGTGCTTAAGGACGGTTCTAGTGAGACAACCCACCATGTACTCCTACATGGCCTCTCACCGCTACCTTTACCAAATCGTGTTCACACACTTCACTCTCAGCATTAGAACATATCGTAACACTCCAATTCATTCCCAATGAACCAGACCTGACACACTCTAAGCAATAGCAGGCATAGCATGGTAGGAACACAACATGGCTCAATCAACTCCTACACATGCTAGTGGGTTTCAACTATTTACTGTGGCAATGACAGGTCATGCAGAGGAATGGGTTCAACTACCGCAGCACAAAGTAGCAGATGAATCGTTGTTGTCCTAATGCAATAACTGAGAGCAGGAGCGAGAGAGTAGGGTTTTATCGAAATGAACAAGGGGGTTTGCTTGCCTGGTAAAACAACAGAGGAGGCACTGCTTCACAGACAGGTACTCTGGAACAGCTCCGGAGCAGGACCTATCGAGAAGGAACGGTGCCGGCAATCAATACACAATCATATGCAACAATATGATGCATGAACATGGCATGTAGATGTGATGTTGTTTGAGCTAATGCAACTAGTAATCATTTGGTTTGAAGTCCATTTGAACCAAAGGTTCAAATGCATCTCCAAATTAAGCTCCTATATATGCCATAATGTGTTTTCTCATAATCAGCATGTATAAGTTGGTTTGTCATGCATGAAACTAGTACATATGGAAAGATTGCATTTTTCTGATAATTTTTCATATATAAATTATTTTAATCTGAGCTACGATTGAATTGTTATGATTTTTTGAAGTTTAAAACAATTTCTGGAATTTTCTGATTTAATTTAAATCCAGAAATCATATTATTGCGCCAGCATGACGTCAGCACGACGTCAGCGGTCAACTGGGCTGGTCCGGGTCAAACCTGACGTGTGGGGCCCACACGTCAGTGACAGGGGGGTTAAACAGGGGTTAATTTAGTTCTAATTAAGAGTTAGTGGCGCTGGGGCCCACTGTCAGTGTCACAGTTAGTTAACAAAGTTAATTAGTTGCTAAACTAATCCTAAAATAAAAATTAGCAGGGCCGGGCCCACCTGTCATTGACCCACACGGGTCAAATCTGGGTCAACAGGGGGTCTAACCCGGTCAACTCGACGGCGTTTAGCCGCCGGCGAGGCCCGAGACGGCGGAACGCCGCGGAAATCACCCACAGGGCTCCGTTCGAGGCGTGTTTAGGCTCTTCGAAGAGCTGGCGATGCGGCGCGTCGAGCAGTGCCCTCGGCCAGAGCTGGGGTGGCCGAGAACGACGTCGGCGACCACGTTTGCGGCCGCCGGAGTTCGGCTGTGTTCAGGGGCGCGGCTGCAGCGTGCTAACGCGCGAACTAAAACGCTAGCGGGGCACTACGAGGTGCGGCGAGAGTGCTAGGTGCACTAGCGTGGCCAAAGGGTCGCCGGAGCAACGCCGGCGACAAGCTCGAGCGGAGGCGAGCTTCGGCCACGGCGGAACGGAGGCCTAGACGGTGTAAACGCGAGGAGGAGGAGAGGGGTTCGAAGCAGAGGCTCACGAGGAGGTCGATGGGCTGGTCAGCTTGCTCGGGGAAGGCCGGAGCAGAGCAGGGCGGCGAAGACGATCTCGAACGGCCGAGGTTGAAGACGAGGACGGTGCAGGCGCTGTGGTGCGTCCCCGGTTGCGTGGGGCATCGAGGAAGAAGACGGAGCCGAGGCGGTTCTCTTGGACACGCTGGTGCGACTAGGGAGGGCTGGTGGCCATGGCGACGGTGAGCGATGGCGGCGGCAGCGCTCGGGTGCGCTCGGGGAAGAGAGAACCAGGGAGGAGGGAGAGCGAGAGGGAGTGAGAGCGGTGCGGGGCAGCGCGTGGCGACGTTCCGGACGTCCAGGCGTCGAGGGGGAGGACAGGCAGGCAGGTGCCGTGGCGGCACGGCGGTGCGCACGCGTCGGCCACACGCCCCTGGCCTCCTGGCGGGAGGTGGAGGACGACTGGCACTAGCCAGTCGGCTGGGCCGGCCAGCTGGGCCGCACAGTGCCAGGCCTCAGGTGAGCACAGGTAGGCATTTTTTTCTAATTTTGTTTTATTTTCTACTTTTCTGGCATTTGTTTGGTTTAATAAAAATACTAAACCATTTTATTTGCTTATGCCAATTTTTGTAGGGGCTAATGGTATTATTCCAGAGCTCCTCACAAAAGGCACAATTTTTGGACATATATTAATATATATAACTAATATATTTCCAATGCAAATATTTATCGAATTAATCCAAATGGCCAAAATAAATGTCCATGAGCTCCTAAAATATTGTTTTGATTTTTATCTCTGTCCAATATTTTCAGGGAGCAACATGAGCATTTTCTTGGACCCTTTTTGGAGAAATTTTTATTTGGGTCATTTTCAAAAATGATTCTGAGGGTTCCACCAATCCTCATTTCAAATTTAAATGAAATTTAAACATGATGCACAATGACTAGCTAGTCTAGGTCATACCAGACTAGGGATGTGACACCTTGTTCCATAATCCATCAAATCTTTACCCAAAACTTGAAAACTTCACAACACAAAACTCAAAGTAGAAAATCTCGTGAGCTCCGTTAGCGAAAGAAAACAAAAGACCACTTCAAGGTACTGTAATGAACTCATTCTTTATTTATATTGGAGTTAAACCAACTGTATTCCAACTTCTCTATGGTTTATAAACTATTTTACTAGCCATAGATTCATCAAGATAAGCAAACAACACACGAAAAACAGAATCTGTCAAAAACAGAACAGTCTGTAGTAATCTGTAGCTAGCGCAAGATCTGGAACCCCAAAAATTCTAAAATAAATTTCTGAACGTGAGGAATTTAGCTATTAATCATATGCAAAAAGAATTAACTAAATACCACTTTCCAAATAAAAATGGCAGCAGTTCTCGTGAGCGCTAAAGTTTCTGTTTTTTTACAGCAAGATTAACAAGACTTTCCCCAAGTCTTCCCAACGGTTCTACTTGGCACAAACACTAAAAACAACCAAAACAGAGGCTAGATAAATTATTTATTATTAAACAGGATAAAAAATCAAGGAATAAAAATAAAATTGGGTTGCCTCCCAACAAGCGCTATCGTTTAACGCCCCTAACTAGGCATAATAAGCAAGGATAGATCTAGGTATTGCCATCTTTAGTTTTCAACTTTTTAGCAGAATCAAGCTCGAATCCGGGGGGTTCTTTACGTTTCCCTTCATATTATGAAATTTTTAGATCTAAAGAATCCAACCGCTTATTTCAAAGAGTAATCAACATATTCATGCGGTGAATATTTCCGCTACCGTTCTTAAGAGGTTCAAGAGACTTCATTAAAATTTTAGTGACTTCACAAAAATTTTCAAAAACTTGTGTCTCTTCCTGGGTAGGATGAGGCCCCTTTTGTTGAAGTAGTGTTCCCACTATACCTTTTATAATTTCAAGCACAATATGGGGATCAATTTCAATAAAATTGCCTTTGGCAACGCAATCCAAGAGTTGTCTATGAGACATATTTAATCCAACATAGAAATTGCGAAGCAAAATTCTCAGGTTCACTTCAAAGGTACAATTATGATAAGACTCCATTATCCTCGACCAGGCATCTTTTAAGTTTTCTCCTTGTCTTTGTTTGAAGTGGAAGACTTTAAACTCAGGGGACAACGGAGTAGATAAGGGACTAGCCATAACGACAAGCAAACGGAAAAGAGGCGGACACAGAAAGAGAGGGAGGATAGAGAGAGGGAGAATAAAACGGCAAGGGTGAAGTGGGGGAGAGGAAAATGAGAGGCAAATGGCAAATAATGTAATGTAGGAGATAAGGGTATGTGATGGGTACTTGGTATATTGACTTTTGCGTAGACTCCCCGGCAACGGCGCCAGAAATCTTCTCTGCTACCTCTTGAGCACTGCGTTGGATTTCCTTGAAGAGGAAAGGATTATGCAGCAAAGTAGCGTAAGTATTTCCCTCAGTTTTTGAGAACCAAGGTATCAATCCAGTAGGAGGCTACACGCGAGTCCCTCGTACCTGCACAAAACAAATAACTCCTCACAACCAATGCGATAAGGGGTTGTCAATCCCTTCACGATCACTTACGAGAGTGAGATCTGATAGATATGCTAAGATAATATTTTTGGTATTTTTATGATAGAGATGCAAAGTAAAATAAAAGCAAAGTAAAAAAAGGAAAGGAAATAACTAAGTATTGGAAGATTAATATGATGAAGATAGACTCGGGGGCCATAGGTTTCACTAGTGGCTTCTCTCAAGAGGATAAGTATTTTACGGTGGGTAAACAAATTACTATTGAGCAATTGACATAATTGAGCATAGTTATGAGAATATCTAGGTATGATCATGTATATAGGCATCCCGTCCAAGACAAGTAGACCAACTCCTGCCTACATCTACTACTATTACTCCACTCATCGATCGCTATCCAGCATACATCTAGAGTATTAAGTTCATGAAAACAGTGTAACGCCTTAAGCAAGATGACATGATGTAGAGGGATAGATTCATGCAATATGATAAAAAAACCATCTTGTTATCCTTGATGGCAACAATACAATACGTGCCTTGCTGCCCCTACTATCACTGGGAAAGGACACCGCAAGATTGAACCCAAAGCTAAGCACTTATCCCATTGCAAGAAAGATCGATCTAGTAGGCCAAACCAAACTGATAATTCAAAGAGACTTGCAAAGATAACCCATCATACATAAAAGAATTCAGAGGAGATTCAAATATTGTTCATAGATAATCTTGATCATAAACCCACAATTCATCGTTCTCAACAAACACACCGCAAAAAGAAGATTACATCGAATAGATCTCCACAAGAGAGGGGGAGAACATTCTATTGAGATCCAAAAAGAGAGAAGAAGCCATCTAGCTAAGAACTATGGACCCGAATGTTTGAGGTAAACTACTCACACTTCATCGGAGAGGCTATGGTGTTGATGTAGAAGACCTCCGTGATGGATGCCCCCTCCGGCGGAGCTCCAGAACAGGCCCCAAGATGGGATCTCGTGGATACAGAAAGCTACGGCGGTGGAATTAGGGTTTTGGCTCCGTATCTGATCGTTTGGGGGTACATAGGTATATATAGGAGGAAGGAGTACGTCGGTGGAGCAACAGGGGGCCCACGAGGGTGGAGGGCGCGCCTGGGGGGTAGGCGCGCCCCCTACCTCGTGGCCTCCTCCTTTGTTTCTTGACGTAGGGTCCAAGTCTCCTGGATCACGTTCGGTGAGAAAATCACGTTCCCGAAGGTTTCATTCTGTTTGGACTCTGTTTGATATTTCTTTTCTTCGAAACCCTAAAATAGGCAAAAATAGCAATTCTGGGTTGGGCCTCTGGTTAATAGGTTAGTCCCAAAAATAATATAAAAGTGGATAATAAAGCCCAATAATATCCAAAACAGTAGATAATATAGCATGGAGCAATCAAAAATTATAGATACGTTGGAGACGTATCAACGAATTTATGGGCATCCTTGAAGAGAGAAGGCCAATAAAATCTAGACTGCTATACCTTATGAGCGGTTCTATCTCTAGCATGATGCCCTCCATAAGCTTCGGAGTGACATTTCCATAGGATTTGTCCCTGTTCATGCTCAGGTACACAACATCTAATAATACCATCTACTCCTTCTTTATAAAGATGTGGGTCATCCCACTTAAATGATAGAAGATTTTTTTCTTTTGTTGGTAAGTAAAGCTAGGTGGTAAATATTAAGCAACAATGTAATTAGCATAGTCAACATACCAAGGAGTACTATGAGAAACATTTATTGCAGCTAACTATGAAGGAAATATGCCCTAGAGGCAATAATAAAGTTGTTATTTATATTTCCTTATATCATGATAAATGTTTATTATTCATGCTAGAATTGTATTAACCGAACACTTAGTGCATGTGTGAATACATAGACAAAACTGAGTGTCCCTAGTATGCCTCTACTTGACTAGCTCGTTAATCAAAGATGGTTAAGTTTCCTAACCATAGACATGTGTTGTCATTTGATGACTGGGATCACATCATTAGAGAATGATGTGACGGACAAGACCCATCCGTTAGCTTAGCATTATGATCGTTTAGTTTTATTGCTATTGCTTTCTTCATGACTTATACATGTTCCCTTGGCTGTGAGATTATGCAACTCCCGAATACGGGAGGAACACCTTGTGTGTTATCAAACATCACAATGTAACTAGGTGATTATAAAGATGTTCTACAGGTGTATCCAATGGTGTTTGTTGAGTTGGCATAGATCGAGATTAGGATTTGTCACTCTGTGTATCAGAGAGGTATCTCTGGGCCCTCCCGGTAATGCACATCACTATGAGCCTTGCAAGCAATGTGACTAATGAGTTAGTTACGAGATGATGCATTACGGAACGAGTGAAGAGACTTGCCGGTGATGAGATTGAACTAGGTATGATGATACCGACGACCTAGGTATGATGATACCGACGATCGAATCTCGAGCAAGTAACATACCGATGACAAAGGGAACAACGTATGTTGTTATGCGGTTTGACCGATAAGGATCTTCATAGAATATGTAGGAACTAATATGAGCATACAGGTTCCGCTATTGGTTATTGACCGCAGATGTGTCTCGGTCATGTCTACATAGTTCTCGAACCCGTAGGGTCTGCACGCATAACGTTCGATGACTATTTGTATTATGAGTTATGTGATTTGATGAACCGAAGTTTGTTCGGAGTCCCAGATGAGAACACGGACATGACAAGGAGTCTCGAAATGGTCGAGATGTAAAGATTGATATATTGGAAGGTTATGTTTGGACACCAGAATAGTTTCGGAAAGGTTCGGACATTTTTCGGAGTACCGGGGGGTTACCGGACCCCCCCCCCCCCCGGGGGGGAGTTAATGGGCCTTCATGGGCCCTGGTGGAGAGAGGAGGCGGCGGCCAGGTGGAGGCGCGCGCCCTGCCAAGTCCAAACTAAATTGGACTAGGGTTGGGGGGGCGGCCCCCTTTTCCTTCTTCTCCTCCACCTCTTTCCCCCTCCCCCCTTCTCCGGAAAGGAAAGGAGGGGGCCGAATCCTACTTGGACCGGGAGTCCAACTAGGACTCCCCCCTTGGCGCGCCCCCCTTGGGCCGGCCACCTCTCCTCCCCCCTTTATATACGTGGGAGGGGGCAGCTCAAACACGCACCAAGTCTTCTCTTAGCCGTGTGTGGTGCCCCCTCCATAGTTACACACCTCGGTAATATCGTTGTAGTGCTTAGGCGAAGCCCTGCGCCGGTAACTTCATCATTACATCAACACGTCGTCGTGCTGATGAAACTCTACCTCGTCCTCAACTGGATCTAGAGCTCGAGGGACGTCATCGAGCTGAACGTGTGCTGAACACGGAGGTGCCGTACGTTCGGTGCTTGGATCGTTGAATCGCAAAGACGTTCGACTACATCAACTGTGTTACTAAACTCTTCCGCTTTTGGTCTACGAGGGTACATGGACACACTCTCCCCTCTCGTTGCTATGCATCACCTAGATAGATCTTGCGTGATCGTAGGAATTTTTTTGAAATACTATGTTCCCCAACAGTGGCGTTCGAGCCAGGTCTATGCGTAGATGTTATATGCATGAGTATAACACAATGAGTTGCGGGGATAATAGTCATACTACTTACCAGCAACGTCTTACTCTGATTCGGCGATCTTGTTGGATGAAGCGGCCTGGACCGACATTAAATGACCGTGTTCATGAGACTGGTTTTACCGACGTGCTTTGCACACAGGTGGCTGGCGGGTGTCTGTTTCTCCAACTTTAGTTGAATCAAGTTTGACTATGCCCGGTTCTTGTTGAAGGTTAAAACAGCACACTTGACGAAAAATCGTTGTGGTTTTGATGTGTAGGTTAGAACGGTTCTTGCTCAGCCCGTAGCAGCCACGTAAAACTTGCAACAATAAAGTAGATGACGTCTAACTTGTTTTTGCAGGGCATGTTGTGATGTGATATGGTCAAGACATGATGAGATATAAATTGTTGTATGAGATGATCATGTATTATAAAAGTTATCGGCAACTGGTAGGAGCTTTATGGTTGTCATTTTATTGTATGAAATGCAATCACCATGTAATTGCTTTACTTTATCACTAAGAGGTAGCGATAGTCATAGAAGCAATAGTTGGCGAGATGTCAACGATGCTATGATAGAGATCAAGGTGTCAAGCCGGTGACGATGGTGATCATAACGATGCGTTGAAGATGGAGATCAAAGAGCACAAGATGATGATGGCCATATCACATCACTTATTTTGATTGCATGTGATGTTTATCCTTTATGCATCTTATTTTGCTTAGTACGGCGGTAGCATTATAAGATGATCCCTCACTAAATTTCAAGGTATAAGTGTTCTCCCTGAGTATGCATCGTTGCTACAGTTCGTCGTGCCGAGACACCACGTGATGGTCGGGTGTGATAAGCTCTACATTCACATACAACGGGTGCAAACCAGTTCTGCACGTGCAAAATACTCAGGTTAAAGTTGACGAGCCTAGCATATGCAGATATGGCCTCGGAACACTGAGACCGAAAGGTCGAACGTGAATCATACAGTAGATATGATCAACACAGTGATGTTCACCATTGAAAACTACTCCATCTCACGTGATGATCGGACATGGTTTAGTTGATATGGATCACGTGATCATTTAGATGACTAGAGGCATGTCTATCTGAGTAGGAGTTCTTAAGTAATATGATTAATTGAACTTTAATTTATCATGAACTTAGTACCTGATACTATTTGCATGTCTATGTTGTTGTAGAACAATGGCCCGTGCTACCGTTCCCTTGAATTTTAATGCGTTCGTAGAGAAAGCTAAGTTGAAAGATGATGGTATCAACTACATGGAATGGGTCCATAACTTGAGGATTATCCTCATTGCTGCGCAGCAGAATTACGTCCTAGAAGCACCGCTAGGTGCAAAACCCGCTGCAGGAGCAACTCCAGATGTTATGAACGTCTGGTAGAGCAAAGATGATGACAACTCAATAGTTCAGTGTGCCATGTTGTGCAGCTTAGAATCGGGACTTCAACGACATTTTGAACGTCATGCAGCATATGAGATGTTCCAGGAGTTGAAGTTAATATTTCAAGCAAATGCCCAAATTGAGAGATATGAAGTCTCTAATAAGTTCTATAGCTATAAGATGGAGGAGAATAGTTTAGTTAGTGAACATATACTCGGAATGTCTGGGTACCTAAACCACTTGACTCAACTGGGAGTTAATCTTCCTGATGATAGTGTCATTGACAGATTTCTTCAATCACTACCACCAAGCTACAAAAGCTTCGTGATGAACTATAATATGCAAGGGATGGATAGGATGATTCTCGAGCTCTTCACAATGCTAAAGGCTGCGGAGGTAGAAATCAAGAAGGAGCATCAAGTGTTGATGGTTAATAAGACCACCAATTTCAAGAAAAAGGGCAGAGGGAAGAAGGGGAACTTCAAGAAGAATGGCAAACAAGTTGTTTCTCAAGTGAAGAAGGCCAAGTATGGACCTAACCCTGAGACTGAGTGCTTCTACTGCAAAGGTACTGGTCACTGGAAGCGAAACTGCCCCAAGTATTTGGCAGATAAGAAGGATGGCAAACTGAAAGGTATATTTGATATACATGTTATTGATGTTTACCTTACTAATGCTCGTAGCAGCGCCTGGGTATTTGATACTGGTTCTGTTGCTCATATTTGCAACTCGAAATAGGGGCTACGGATTAAACGAAGATTGGCTAAGGACGAGGTGACGATGCGCGTGGGAAATGGTTCCAAAGTCGATGTGATCGCCGTCGACATGCTACCTCTACATCTACCTTCGGGATTAGTTTTAGACCTGAATAATTGTTATTTGGTGCCAGCATTAAGCATGAACATTATATCTGGATCTTGCTTGATGTGATACGATTATTCATTTAAATCAGAGAATAATGGTTGTTCTATTTATATGAGTAATATCTTTTATGGTCATGCACCCTTGATGAGTGGTCTATTTTTGTTGAATCTCGATAGTAGTGATACACATATTCATAATATTGAAGCCAAAAGATACAAGTTTAATAATGATAGTGCAACTTATTTGTGGCACTGTCGGTTAGGTCATATTGGTGTAAAGCGCATGAAGAAACTCCATGCTGATGGGCTTTTGGAATCACTTGATTATGAATCACTTGATGCTTGCGAACCATGCCTCATGAGCAAGATGACTAAGACTCCGTTCTCCGGAACAATGGAGCGAGCAACTGACTTATTGGAAATAATACATACTGATGTATGCAGTCTCGTGAGTGTTGAGGCTCGCGATGAGTATCGTTATTTTCTGACCTTCACAGATGATTTGAGCAGATATGGGTATATCTACTTGATGAAACATAAGTCTAAAACATTTGAAAAGTTCAAAGAATTTCAGAGTGAAGTGGAAAATCATCATAACAAGAAAATAAAGTTTCTACAATCTGATCATGGAGGCGAACATTTGAGTTATGAGTTTGGTCTTCATTTGAAACAATGTGGAATAGTTTCGCAACTCACGCCACCTGGAACACCACAACGTAATGGTGTGTCCGAACGTCGTAACCGCACTTTATTAGATATGGTGCGATCTATGATGTCTCTTACTGATTTACCGCTATCATTTTAGGGTTATGCTTTAGAGACGGCTGCATTCACGTTAAATAGGGCACCATCTAAATCCATTGAGACGACACCATATGAACTGTGGTTTGGCAAGAAACCCAAGTTGTCGTTTCTTAAAGTTTGGGGTTGTGATGCTTATGTGAAAAAGCTTCAACCTGATAAGCTCGAAACCAAATCGGAGAAATGTGTCTTTGCAGGATACCCAAAGGAGACAGTTGGGTACACCTTCTATCACAGATCCAAAGGAAAAATATTCGCTTCTAAGAATGGATCCTTTCTAGAGAAGGAGTTTCTCTCGAAAGAAGTGAGTGGGGGGAATGTAGAACTTGATGAGGTAATTGTACCTGCTCCCTTATTGGAAAGTAGTTCATCACAGGAATCAGTTCCAGTGATTCCTACACCAATCAGTGAGGAAGCTAATGATAATGATCATGAAACTTCTGATCAAGTTACTACCGAACCTCATAGGTCAACTAGAGTAAGGTCCGCACCAGAGTGGTACGGTAATCCTGTTCTGGAGGTCATGTTACTTGACCATGACGAACCTACGAACTATGAGGAAGCGATGATGAGCCCAGATTCCATGAAATGGCTTGAAGCCATGAAATCTGAGATGGGCTCCATGTATGAGAACAAAGTGTGGACTTTGGTTGACTTTCCTGATGATCGGCAAGCCATAGAGGATAAATGGATCTTCAAGAATAAGACTGACGCTAACGGTAATGTTACTATCTACAAAGCTCGACTTGTTGCGAAAGATTTTCGACAAGTTCAAGGAGTTGACTATGATGAGACCTTCTCACCTGTAGCGATGCTTAAGTCTGTCCGAATCATGTTAGAAATTGCGCATTTTATGATTATAAAATTTGGCAAATGGTTCCTTAATGGATATCTTAAAGAAGAGTTGTATATGATGCAACCAAAAGATTTTTTTTTTTCGATCCAAAAGGTGCTAGCAAAGTGTGCAAGCTCCAAAAGGATCTAGATTATTGACTCTAGTGCAAGTGGGAGACTGAAGGAAATATGCCCTAGAGGCAATAATAAAGTTGTTATTTATATGTCCTTATATCATGATAAATGTTTATTATTCATGCTAGAGTTGTATTAACCAGAAACTTAGTGCATATGTGAATACATATACAAAACTAAGTGTCCCTAGTATGCCTCTACTTGACTAGCTCGTTAATCAAAGATGGTTAAGTTTCCTAACCATAGACATGGGTTGTCATTTGATGAATGGGATCACATCATTAGAGAATGATGTGATGGACAAGACCCATCCGTTAGCTTAGCATTATGATCGTCTAGTTTTATTGCTATTGCTTTCTTCGTGACTTATACATGTTCCTCTGACTATGGGATTATGCAACTCCCAAATACCGGAGGAACACCTTGTGTTCTATAAAACATCACAACGTAACAGGGTGATTATAAAGATGATCTACAGGTATCTCCAATGGTGTTTGTTGAGTTGGCATAGATCGAGATTAGGATTTGTCACTCCGTGTATCAGAGAGGTATCTCTGGGCCCTCCCAGTAATGCACATCACTATGAGCCTTGCAAGCAATGTGACTAATGAGTTAGTTATGGGATAATGCATTACAGAACGAGTAAAGAGACTTGTCGGTGACGAGATTGAACTAGGTATGATGATATCGATGGTCGAATATCGGGCAAGTAACATACCGATGAAAAAGGGAACAACGTATGTTGTTATGCGGTTTAACCGATAAAGATCTTCGTAGAATATGTAGGAACCAATATGAGCATCTAGGTTCCTCTATTGGTTATTGACCGGAGATGTGTCTCGGTCATGTCTACATAGTTCTCGAACCCATAGGGTCCGCACGCTTAATGTTCGATGACGATTTGTATTATGAGTTATGTGATTTGATGAATCGAAGTTTGTTCGGAGTCCCGGAGGAGATCACGGACATGACGAGGAGTCTCGAAATGGTCGAGACGTAAAGATTGATATATTGGAAGGTTATGGACACCAGAATGGTTTCGGAAAGGTTCGGACATTTTCCGGTGTACCGGGGGGTTACGGACCCCCCCGGGAGTTAATGGGACTTTATGGGCCCTAGTGATGAGAGGAGGCGGCGGCTAGGTCGAGGCGCCCTCCCAAGCCCAAACCGAATTGGACTAGGGTTGGGGGCGGCCCCCCTTTCCTTCTTCTCCTCCACCTCTCTCCCCTACCCCCTTCACCGGAAAGGAAAGGAGGGGGCCGAATCCTACTTGGATTGGGAGTCCAAGTAGGACTCCTCCCTTGGCGCGCCCCCCTTGGGCCGGTCACCTCTCCTCCCCCCTTTATATACGTAGGAGGGGGGCACCCCAAAGACACACCAAGTCTTCTCTTAGCCGTGTGCGGTGCCCCCCTCCAGAGTTACACACCTCAGTAATATTGTTGTAGTGCTTAGGCGAAGCCCTGCGCCGGTAATTTCATCATCCCTTCAACACGCCGTCGTGCTGACGAAACTCTCCCTCGTCCTCAACTTGATCAAGAGTTCGAGGGACGTCATCGAGTTGAATGTGTGCTGAACACGAAGGTGTCGTATGTTCGGTGCTTGGATCGGTTGAATCGCGAAGATGTTCGACTACGTCAACTGTGTTACGAAACGCTTCCGCTTTCGGTCTACGAGGGTACATGGACAAACTCTCCCCTCTCATTGATATGCATCACCTAGATAGATCTTGCGTGATCATAGGAATTGTTTTGAAATACTGCGTTCCCCAACAAACTGCTCATCAGGAAAACTATCATCAATAGGTAGTGGGTCATCAAGCACATTTTCAAGCCTGGATAAATTATTAGCTACTTGGTTCTCAACTCCTTTTCTATCAATGATATGTAATTCAAATTCTTGTAAGAAGAGAACCCATCGAATAAGTTTAGGTTTAGCATCTTTCATTTCCATAAGATATTTAATAGCAGCATGGTCTGTGTGAACAGTTACTTTGGAATCTACAATATAAGGTCTAAACTTATCACAAGCAAACAACACTCCTAAGAATTTTTTTCAGTAGTAGCATAATTTCTTTGGGCACTATTTAGAGTTTTACTAGCATAATGAATTACATTAAGTTTTTTATCAACTCTTTGTCCTAAAACAGCACCAACAGCATAATCACTAGCATCATGCATAATTTCAAAAGGCAAGTTCCAATCAGGTGCTTGAACAATAGGTGCAGAAATTAAAGCTTCCTTAAGTGTTTCAAAGGCTTCTAAACAATCATCATCAAAAACAAAAGGAAGATCCTTTTGCAAGAGACTAGTAAGAGGCCTAGAAATTTTTGAAAAGTCTTTGATAAATCTCCTATAGAAACCAGCATGACCTAAGAAACTATGAATACCTTTTATATCTTTAGGACATGGCATTTTCTCAATTGCATCAACCTTAGCTTTGTCCACTTCAATACCTCTTTCAGAAATTTTATGACCAAGACAAGGCCTTCATTAACCATAAAGTGGCACTTCTCCCAATTCAAGACAAGATTTGTTTGTTCACATCTCTACAAAACTTGATCAAGATTGCGTAAACAATCATCAAAAGACTTCCCATAAACAGAAAAGTCATCCATGAAAACCTCAACAATCTTTTCACAAAAGTCAGAGAATATAGCAGTCATACATCTTTGAAAGGTAGCAAGTGCATTACATAAACCAAAAGGCATACGTCTATAAGCATTGGTTCCAAAAGGACAAGCTAAAGTGGTCTTTTCTTGATCAGGTTGAGAAACAGGAATTTGTGAAAAGCCAAAATATCCGTCAAGAAGCAAAAGTGTGTGTGTGCTTAGATAATCTTTCAAGCATTTGATCAATAAAAAGGCAAAGGGTAATGATCTTTTATAGTTGCATTGTTTAATTTCCTAAAATCTATTACCATTCTATAGCCTGTAACAATTCTTTGTGGAATAAGTTCATTCTTATCATTAGGAACAATAGTTATACCTCCTTTCTTAGGAACACAATGAACAGGACTTACCCATCTACTATCAACTATAGGATAGATTATACCTGCTTCCAGAAGTTTTAATATTTCCATTCTTACCACTTCTTTCATCTTCGGATTTAACCGACGTTGGTGATCAACAATGGGTTTAGCATCAGGTTCCATATTAATTTTGTACTGACGTAGAGTGGGACTAATGCCCTTTAATTCATCAAGAGTATATCCAATAGCAACTCGGTTCTTCCTTAGAACTTTCAATAATCTTTCTTCTTCATGTTCTGGAAGGTTATTACTAATAATAACATGATATATCTTATTTTCATCAAGATAAGCATATTTCAAAGTGTCTGGCAATTGTTTTAATTCAAACATAGGATCACCTTTAGGTGGAGGAGGACCTCCTAGAGTTTCAATAGGAAAATTGTGTTTAAGCAGAGGACGTTGTTCAAAGAAAATTTTATCTATTTAATTTATTTCATGCATATGAAAATCATTTTCATGGTCTAGCAAATATTGTTCTAAAGGATCAGTAGGTGGCACAACAATAGAAGCAAGACCAATTAATTCATCCTTACTAGGCAATTCTTTTTCATGAGGATTTCTACTAAACTTGGAAATTTTAAACTCATGAGACTCATTACCAAAACTAACACCGACAGTTTGTTTCTCACAATCTATCTTAGCATTAATGGTGTTCAAGAAAGGTCTACCAAATATAATGGGACAAAAGACATCTTGTGGGGAACCAAGAACAAGAAAATTAGTAGGGTATTTTATTTTCCCAAACAACACTTCAACATCTCTAACAATCCCAATTGGTCATATAGTGTCTCTATTATGAAGTTTAATAGTAACATCTATTTCTTCTATCTCTGCGGTTGTTATGTCATTCATAATTTCTTGATATAAGGTATAAGGAATAGCACTCACACTAGCACCTATGTCACATAAACCATGATAACAGTGATCTCCTATTTTAACTAAGATGACGGGCATGCCAACAACATGTCTATGTTTATCTTTTTTATCAGGTTTGGCAATTCTAGCAGCTTCTTCACAGAAGTAAATAACATGCCCACCCATATCTTCTTGCAAGAGATCTTTAACCATAGCAATACTAGGTTCTACTTTAATTTGTTCATCAGGTTTAGGTGTTCTAATATAGCTTTTGTTAACCACAGTTGAAACTTTAGCATGTTCCTTAATCCTAACAGGGAAAGGTGGTTTCTCAATATAAGCAGAAGAACAACTGGATCAACATTATAAAGTATAGTTTCTTCTTTAACCGGTACCGGTTCTTTAATTTATTCTTTAATAGGTGGGTGATATTTAAACCACTTCTCTTTAGGGAGTTCAACATGAGTAGCAAATGATTCACAAAAGGAGGCTACTATCTTAGAGTCAAGTCCATATTTAGTGCTAAACTTTTGAAAAGCATCGGTATCCATAAAGGATTTAACACAATCATACTTAAGTTTAATACCTGACTATTTACCTTTGTCGAGTTCCCAATCTTCAGAGTTGCATTTAATTCTTTCCAAAATATCCCACCGGAATTCAATAATCTTCTTCATAAAAGAACTAGCACAAGAAGTATTAACCATGGTTTGATCATTACGAGAAAGCCAAGCATAAAAATTTTGGATAATAATTTCTGTCGGATCATGGGTTCCGGCAAACCCTTGAGGTTTGAACACTGGGGTGTGCACGAAGGCTTTCTCCCTATCGGTCCACGCCTTTGCACTTTAAGATCTCACAGATGAACTCCACAAACTCACAACACAGAAAGACACAAGATTTATAGTGGTTCGGGCCACCGTTGTGGTGTAATACCCTACTCTAGTGTGGTGGTGGTGGATTGCCTCTTGGCATGATGAAGAACAGTTACAAGGGGAAGAACAGCCTCCTGAGGCTGAAGTGTTCTTGTGCTTGGCAGACTTGTGATCAGGTCGATCCTCACTTGTCTCTCGTCCCCTTATGCTCTCTTTTTCCCTTCGTCTCTTGTACCTTTTTTCGTCCTCTTCACTGTGGTGGCTAGTTCTACTTATATAAGCCCTGGTCCTCTCCCCAAATATTGAGCGAGAAGGGAGCCAACAACGGCCAATTCGAAAGAGGACAGCTAGTACAAGTTATCCTGATAAAAGGTGGTCTTCGCCTGTCAAAGGCTCTAGTGGTGACGCCGTCTTGGGCTCCACGGTGACCTCCGTCCTACCATCCTTCTGGTCTTGGTCTCATTGCACCAATATGGAAACCTTTGCCTGATGCCTCGGTACTCCGCGCCTGAGCTTGCCCCCTTGGCACCAAAGAGGAAACAAGGACACTACATGCGCCGGCGCCTGCCTAGCGCTGCCTGGTCTTGATCGTCATGGCTCACGTCATGAGGACCTCGCGAGGTTTGCCTTGCCTTGATCTCTCTGCCCCTTGCAAGCCTGCCTGGCGAGGCCGCTCTTGAGGAGGTCTTGCGTCGTCCGCCTCGCGAGGCTTGGCCCCTCATGAGAGTCTTGAATGCCTTGTCGATGAACATGGGCCGTATAGACCTGCCAGCCCAGCCACGCCATGGGCCGTAGGCAGGCAAGTCTGGGGACCCCCGTTCCCAGGACGCCGACAGTAGACCCCGGGCCCAAGGCACGCTCGGGCTTGGCTTCGAGGCGAAGCCAGAGGGTCAAGCGCGGAGCGCCACAGCCCCCAAAGCCTGCGGCCTCGGTTGACGCGTGGCAGTGGATTGGACGTGGGCGTCTCCGCTTCCCCATGCTGCCTCGGCAACTGCCCGACTTGACAAGTCCCTGCGACATGCAAGGGAAGCCATCTTTACCTGTGATTGTGGGGATGCTGGTTGGCCTTCTCCTGTTATAAATGGGGAGGGGGCAGAGCCCCCATCGCCCATCTCTTCCCATTCCGGTCGCTTCTTCTTCCTTTGCTCCACCACCGACTCCAATGGCGCCGTCGAAGAGGTTCTCCGCCATGGAGAAAGGAAAGGCCCCTCGCGAAGGGCCCGGCTCTCCCAGGGTGGCACCGCTGCATGTGGCGGGGGTCGATCCAATCGTGGTAGCCCCGTCAATGAGGGGAGACCCGTCATGGTCGCACGGCCTCCCCGGCCACGCTTCCACTCGGCAGAGGTGATGCCGGAGTCCATTGTCTAGTCGGTGGATCCGACCGGCAACTGGCTCCAGCTTCCGCGCTTCTTTGTCAACAAGCTGCCGGCCCCTGGTCCAGGCGGGCTCTGGCTGCAGGCGAACGGTTGCTGCAGTAGGGCCTCCTGGGTCCCGGTTGAAGTCTCTGGCGCGGGCAACATAGCTCTGGCTCGCGGTTGGCAGACATTCACCCGCGCGCGCGGCCTGGGCAAGCGGTGCACCCTCCACTTCAGGTATGACAGTGACGCGACCCTCTACGTGAGGGCGTTTGGGGAAGATGGTCGCCGTGCCGGGTGCTGCCCCAAGACGAACGACGGCGAGGAGGTGCTCGGTCTCGGCGATGGCCGCGACGAGGGTGAGCCTACCGGCCGCGCCTCGTCCAGCTACGGTGGCTCTTCTCTTGGCGACAGCTCCAGCAGTGGCGGCTACGACCAGCCGCCGCGCCCGCTTCTAAGGCGGTAGCGGGTCGTCTCGTCGCTGCACCTCCGTGAAGCGCGAGGACGGGTCCGGCTGAGCTCAGGACGTCGCCGGAGGCCTGCCCCGTGGTTCTTTGCAACGTCGCTTTTGCTTTGTTCCTCTTTTCTTTCCTGCATGAAAATGAAACCAGTATGGGCCCGGAGGGGCGTGTATCGAACTATGATTCCTCAGTTATTACGCTATGCCTGTTATTTCTATGTTGTGTCATTATTTCATGCAGAGATATCTTAGCTTGGCGTGTTCGGGGCAGCCTCTTCTTCGTGAGGCACTTGTCTCCTCGTACCCGTCTTGGCTTAGTGGTTGCTCAAGGACTGCAAAAAACTTATTAGGAAGCTCGCTAGGAGACTTATCGTTCACCCGAGCCTTGACCCAGCGCTTCACATCGTGGTGCTCGGGGGGGCACGGATTAGGAGAGATGTGTTGGTGGCGGGCTGGAACAAGGGTGCCTCACGAGAGGGCAGACCGAAGGCAGAGAGAAGGGCCAACCCAGGAAGAAGAAACCCTCACGAAGGCACCGGCCTAGCCCCTTCGCGAGGTATGCGAGAGAGAGAGCACAAGCGAACTAAACTCAGAAAAGGTGGCAAAAGGTAGCGAAACCAAATCAGCAAGGGGCACTAGAAGTGAACTTCGATTAAGAGAAGGCGAGCCAACTACGGAAAGCAAATGATAAGCCGCGTCCGGCACCTAGTCTAGTCTTCGACGTCTTCTCACCAGCGTGGACCTAAGTGCTGCCACTAGGCGTGGGAGGGAGCCCCCGAGGCCCGAGGGAGGCTCTCCGGAGACTCTGGGCGTGTACAGCCGCACTCATTATTACGTGAGACTGTCACGGGCGATGATTCTTCACAGGCACCGGGCCTTCTTCACAGGCACTGGGCCTTGCTTCACAGGCGCTGGGCCTTGCTTCATGGGTAGAATTTCAGGAGGTGCTAGATGTTCCAGGCGTTCTGGACGGGCACCCCGTCCTGCGTCTCCAGGCGCGCGGCGCCAGGCCTGGAGACATGGACGACCCTGAACGGCCCTCCCACATGGGTGAGAGCTTGTGCAACCCTTCCCTGGAGAGGACCCGCCTCAAGACGAGGTCGCCTACCTCGAGCATCCTGGAGCGGATGTTGCGGCAGTGGTAACGCCGCATCGCCTGCTGGTACCTTGCCGTCCTCAGTGTTGCTTCGCGGCTTCGTTCCTC